>NC_041215.1:118931748-118936745 GCF_002837175.3 Physeter macrocephalus | reverse complement strand
TTTGCATTTCTCTAATAATTAATGATGTTGAGCATTCTTTCACATGTTTGTTGGCAATCTGTATATCTTCTTTGGAGAAGTGTCTATTTAGTTCTTCTGGCCATTTTTGGATTGGGTTGTTTGTTTTTTTGTTATTGAGCTGCATGAGCTGTTTATATATTTTGGAGATTAATCCTTTGTCAGTTGCTTCATTTGCAAATATCTTCTCCCATTCTGAGGGTTGTCTTTTGGTCTTGTTTATGCTTTCTTTTGTTGTGCAGAAGCTTTTAAGTCTCATTATGTCCCATTTGTTTATTCTTGTTTTTATTTCCATTTCTCTTGGAGGTGGGTCAAAAAGGATCTTGCTGTGATTTATGTCATAGAGTGTTCTGCCTATGTTTTCCTCTAAGAGTTTGATAGTGACAGACATAGATCTTAATGGGCCACTAGAGGAAAAAATATATACAAGTCTGTAAATAGAAAGAACTAGGGGAGAAAGGATGCTGAGAAACACCTAAAGTTACCATTTGTTGGTTCATTCGAGAAGCTTGAGACTTTGTGTTTGTATTTGTTTTCATTTCTGACATATGAACATAAAAAAGAATTTTTTCAGGTTATGAAGTCTAATAAGATACGATTATATCTGGAGGTGGTGAAATCTGGAGATACAAGGATTAGGAAAGTTTCTGCTTCTGACCATGATGGAGTAACTATTACCAGACTTTCTCTCTCACGTAAACAACTTCAAAATTGGACAAAATATATGAAACAAGAGTTTTCAGACATTGGACAACACACAGCACAGTATGGTGATCCTTGAAAGAATAAAAACAAACAAGGTAAGTGCTACAATCGCCGCAGCTTTCTCTCAAGAGGAACTTTCCATTCTGTAACTCAGGGAAGGGAAGACCAGACAGAGCACAACCGTCTCCTGGATTTACTTTGTTATAAAGCAGAAACTAACACAACATTGTAAAGCAATTATACTCCAATAAAGATGTCTTTTAAAAAAATGTCTTTAACGTATAAAGGACTCAATTAAGCTTCATTCTTCCTGTAGGCAGAGAAACCGAAAAGATGATCCCTCCAAGTCTTTTTCAGGCCAAGAATTCCATTAAATGTTACCCTCTACTAAATATCTGTCTCCATGATAAGGGACTTTCTGCAGTCAGCTTTGCTGGCCTGTAGGTGCAAACATCTGGAAGGCAGGTGTTTGATTTTGTAGGTGCCAGAGGACACACAGCTGAGCTGCACAGCTGAGGGGTCAGGGGAGGAAATGTCTTACACTGATGTAGCACCTTCCAACTCTCCCCAAACCCCATTCAACGGGGAAGTGATGGGGAGCAGTAGGTGACTGGAGGGCCACCAGCTGTGGAACAGCAGCACAGGGGAGCATTTAAGACCAGGACAGGAAGTGAAACACAGAAGGGCAGTCAGTCTCAGGGAGGGGCCGGAGGGAAGTGGAGGAGAATGGAACTAAATCTTCCTGCCTGATGCTGCTCTGGGGAAGTCCTGGTTAAACTCAGAGAGAGAGGAGTCTCAGCTTCTAGCTCTCCTAGGAGAGGTGAAAGGAGGAAGGGGAAAGAACATTTTCCTTTCATTAAAAACCAAGAGTCATACAGGCAATATTTGTTTGCTCTTCCATTTCATACCCTGACCTGGAGGCTATGGGGTTCAAAGAGCCCACCAACTCTCAAATGGGCAAGAAGTGGCCTCAGTTTTCTTCCTCTTTTTTTAAAAAATCCATTTGTATCATATTCCTAGTCTCTAACCTACCAGGAGGGGAAAAAAAAATGAGCTTCCGTTCTCATGAGAGTTTTCTCCCCAGAATTGTGCCAACATTGAAGAGGCCTATCTGATCATGGATAATGGATTCAGCTGGCACCTGTTAGGATGTCCCTTGTGCCAGCCTGAACAATCTCTGCATGTCCAAAGTCCACCATGCCCCGACTCCAGCCTCCCTAGGTCCCCAGACCACCATTCCCTCCAAGACCAGCCTCCTCTCCAGGACACCACAAGGACCCCTCCCAACTCACCCTGGGGATGTCTATACTCGGCCTGCCACTATCTAAGACATTTGTCTCCCTCCTTTTTCCCTCCCACTCCCACCGAGAAAATCTTCTGGTGGCTTTAGTCATTTACAAAAGACAGAGAGAGACTTTGATTTCAATGTGTCTTCTATGTTCCATTCTGCAAGGAAAGGAATTAATCAAATGTAAAACTTATACAGCCTTTTTATGTGCTAAGCACTGTTCTAAGCACATTACACATGTTAGCTCATTTAATTCTCACAAAAACTTTGACGTAGGTCCTATTGTCATCCCATTTTATAGACAAGGAAAGTGAGGCACAAAGAGGCTAAGTAACTTTACCCAGGGACACACAGCTGGGCAGTGGCAGAACTGGGGTTTGAAGCCAGTCTGTCTCTATAGTCTGTGATCCATGATATAAACTCTACTTCTCAAAAATTACCTTTTTGAAACTAGAAAAGGAAGAAACACAGATTAAAACACACACAATTTAACATTTCAAAATTACTTTTCCTCACTAGGAGATAAGTGAATATGTTTCCTAGGCATCTCTAGATACTTGCCCTCTGTGAAACTATATAAGTTTACCTGTGCTCAAATGCCACTAGCAAAGAAAAGGACAAGAAAAGATTAAAAAAAAAAAAAAAAAAAGGAAGAAGGAAAAACAAGTTCTGCCTAAAAAAGATTAACCTGGAATAGACCAAATATAAACCAGAAGTAACTAATTTACTTTGAGGAGCAGGGTTAAAAGTTTCAACAAATGGTGATTGAGTTCAATTTCGAAAAAAATAAATTTCCTTTCTAAAAATCTGAGTTGAGTGATGTTTTTACCTGATACACATGTTCTCTATCACTTGTAAAGTAGACATGTGTTTTATTTTATTTTTTGTAAAGAACTCCTACAGTTGGAGGTAGGGAGAGGGTCCACAAAATTTTCAAATAGAGCCATTAGATTTACTTTTTTACAATAAAAAGTAAATCTTGTTTCTATATCATGACCCCTGATCTCCCTCCTGTTCCCTACTCAAACTTCATGGCCCTATGAAAGCAACATGGCACAATCTGAATCCTATATTCTTCTCCCAAAACTACCCCCACTCCTATATTCTCCACCTTAATGTCAGCATTACCATCTTTTCAGTCTCCCAAGCCTGAAACCCAAGAGTCAGTCTGTATTTTTCTCTCTCCATCAGCTCCTAGGATCAAATCAATCTTTGAGAACTAATGACCCTTCTTACCAAATATCTTTCAATTTCATTTCTTCTTCATCCCCACTTCTACTGTAGTGAGTTCAGATCCCCATTATTCTTACCTAGGTGTTTTCCCACCACCTAAAACTAGTCTCTTGGACTCCTTTCTCTTCTTCTTCTAATCCCAACTCTTTCCCACTGTTACCATCATCTTATGACTATGCCATCTCTCCCGTGGTTCCCAAAAACCTGTACTAGAAGATTGTGTCCTCATTGGCTCTCAAGGTTGGCAAAATTTGGTCCCAAGCCCACCTTACCAATTTCACTTCCTTCCTCCTGAACACCACAGTCTCTCTGTTACAACCCACCAGACAGCCACTGTTCATGCAAAATACCCCATTCTTTTTCCTGTTCTGTATTTTTGCATGTGTAGTTTCCTCCACCTGGAATTCACTTCTCCCTTTTCTCTGCCCAAAGCACTCCTACATGTCTTTCAAGAATCAGTTGCAAGATCACCACTGTGATGACACCTCCCCCACTTGCCTAAGCAACTTTAGCAACCTGTATAGAATCCCAAAAGCTGCCTTTAAACATAAAGAAAAAATATAATCAAGTTCGATGTCTTCTGACCCCAGACTACGAGATCATGTACATCTGTAGTAACCATAAAAGGGCCTAGCACACAGAGGCAACTCCAGTTTTCTTCAATGAATAGCTGGTGTAACATTATACAAATATTACAAAATATTTTTATCAAACACAGTATCATTTTATCACATTAGAAGTCAGCATAGAGTATGTTCAGGAAAGCAGAATGCCTGGCATTGAATCCTGGCTCTACTTGCCTGCTTTCATAACTTGAGCAATCTACAATACTTAAACTCTCTATGCCTCAGTTTCCTCATCTGCAAAGTGGGATACTATTAGTACAGACGTCTAGGGGTTGTACAGAGCATTAAATGATTTTTATGCATGGAAGGAACTTAGAATAATGTCCAGCAAATAGGACTCAATAAACTATGGTTACTATTATCAGTAACTACGATTACTTTATTACTTTATAAAGATTACAAGATTTCATTACTAAGACCTCTCTCACATACACCCCATTCTTTTAAATGGCCTGGAATCTAAAATCGAGCAATTCCAAGCCAGCTTTCTAATTTATATTATAGTCCATCTATCAGTGTTTTTTTTTTAATTTATTTTTTTTAAGTTCTCATTTAAAATATTCATTTTATTTCAGTGAAGTGATTTCAGGATAATGTAGTTCATCGTTTTATTATACATAGCCCTTTTTTTTAATATATTTACTAGAGTATAATTACTTTACAATGGTGTGTTAGTTTCTGCTTTATAACAAATTGAATCAGTTATACATATACATATGTCCCCATATCTCTTCCCTCTTGCATCTCCCTCCCTATCTCACCCCTCTAAGTGGTCACATAGTACCCTGTGCTATGTGGCTGCTTCCCACTAGCTATCTATTTTATGTTTGGTAGTGTATATATGTCCATGCCACTCTCTCACTATGTCCCAGTTTACCCTTCCCCCTCCCCATACCCTCAAGTCCATTCTCTACTGGGTCTGCATCTTTATTCCCATCTTTCCCCTAGGTTCTTCTGACCTTTTTCTTTTTTCTTTTTTTAGATTCCATATATATGTGTTAGCATACGGCATTTCTTTTTCTCCCTCTGACTTACTTCACTCTGTATGACAGTCTCTACGTCCATCCAACTCACTACAAATAACTCAGTTTCGTTCCTTTTTATGGCTGAGTAATATTCCATTGTAT
>NC_041215.1:118930555-118931232 GCF_002837175.3 Physeter macrocephalus | reverse complement strand
GTCTTGCCTTACATTTAGGTCTTTAATCCATTTTGAGCTTATTTTTGTGTATGGTGTTAGGGAGTGTTCTAATTTCATTCTTTTACATGTAGCTGTCCAGTTTTCGCAGCACCACTTATTGAAGAGGCTGTCTCTTTCTCCACTGTATATTCTTGCCTCCTTTATCAAAGATAAGATGACCATATGTGCGTGGGTTTATTTCTGGGCTTTCTATCCTGTTCCATTGATCTATATTTCTGTTTTTGTGGCAGTACCATACTGTCTTGAGTACTATACCTTTGTAGTTATAGTCTAAAGTCAGGAAGCCTGATTCCCAAAGCTCCGTTTTTCTTTCTCAAGATTGCTTTGGCTAGTCAGGGTCTTTTGTGTTTCCATACAAATTGTGAAATTTTTTGTTCTAGTTCTGCAATTTTTTGTTCTAGTTCTGTGAAAAATGCCAGTGGTCGTTTGATAGGGATTGCATTGAATCTGTAGATTGCTTTGGGTAGTAGAGTCATTTTCACAATGTTGATTCTTCCAATCTAAGAACATGTTATATCTCTCCATCTATTTGTATCATCTTTAATTTCTTTCATCAGTGTCTTAAAGTTTTCTGCATATAGGTCTTTTGTCTCCTTAGGTAGGTTTATTCCTAGATATTTTATTCTTTTTGTTGCAGTGGTAAATGGGAGTGTTTT
>NC_041215.1:118929839-118930517 GCF_002837175.3 Physeter macrocephalus | reverse complement strand
GTAGTTTTCTGGTAGCATCTTTAGGATTCTCTATGTATAGTATCATGTCATCTGCAAACAGTGACAGCTTTACTGCTTCTTTTCCGATTTGGATTCCTTTTATTTCTCTTTCTTCTGATTGCTGTGGCTAAAACTTCCAAAACTATGTTGAATAATAGTGGTGAGAGTGGGCAACCTTGTCTTGTTCCTGATCTTAGTGGAAATGGTTTCAGTTTTTCACCATTGAGAGCGATGTTGGCTGTGGGTTTGTCATATATGGCCTTTATTATGTTGAGGCAAGTTCCTTGTATGCCTACTTCCTGGAGGGTTTTTATCATAAATGGGCATTGATATTTGTCAAAAGCTTTCTCTGCATCTATTGAGATGATCATATGGTTTTTCTCCTTCAATTTGTTAATATGGTGTATCACATTGATTGATTTGCACATATTGAAGAATCCTTGCATTCCTGGGATAAACTCCACTTGATCATGGTGTATGATCCTTTTAACGTGCTGTTGGATTCTGTTTGCTAGTATTGTTGAGGACTTTTGCATCTATGTTCATCAGTGATATTGGCCTGTAGTTTTCTTTCTTTGTGACATCTTTGTCTGGTTTTGGTATCAGAGTGATGGTGACCTTGTAGAATGAGTTTGGGAGTGTTCCTCCCTCTGCTATCTTTTGGAAGAGTTTGAGAAG
>NC_041215.1:118929142-118929426 GCF_002837175.3 Physeter macrocephalus | reverse complement strand
TTGCTTTAGGTGGAAGGTTAGGTTGTTTATTTGAGATGTTTCTTGTTTCTTAAGGTAGGCTTGTAATGCTATAAACTTCCCTCTTAGAATTGCTTTTGCTGCATACCATAGGTTTTGGGTTGTTGTGTTTTCATTGCCATTTGTTTCTAGGTATTATTTGATTTCCTCTTTGATTTCTTCAGTGATCTCTTGGTTATTAAGTAGTGTGTTGTTTAGGGTCCATGTGTTTGTATTTGTTACAGATTTTTTCCTGTAATTGATATCTAGTCTCATAGCATTGTGGT
>NC_041215.1:118928338-118929046 GCF_002837175.3 Physeter macrocephalus | reverse complement strand
GTGTTACTGTCAATTTCCCCTTTTATGTCTGTTAGTATTTGCCTTATGTATTCAGGTGTTCCTATGTTGGGTGCATAAATATTTACAATTGTTATATCTTCTTGGATTGATCCCTTGATCATTATGTAGTGTCCTCCTTTGTCTCTTGTAATAGTCTTTGTTTTAAAGTCTATTTTGCCTGATATGAGAATTGCTACTCCAGCTTTCTTTTGATTCCCATTTGCATGGAATATCTTTTTCCATCCCCTCACTCTCAGTCTGTATGTGTCCCTAGGTCTGAAGTGGGTCTCTTGTAGAAAGCATATATACAAGTCTTGTTTTTGTATCCATTCTACCAGTCTATATCTTTTGGTTGTAGCATTTAATCCATTTACATTTAAGATAATTATCAATATATATGTTCCTATTACCATTTTCTTAATTGTTTTGCATTTATTATTGTAGGTCTTTTCCTTCTCTTGCATTTCCTGCCTAGAGAAATTCCTTTAGCAGTTGTTGTAAAGCTGGTTTGGTGGTGCTGAATTCTGTTAGCTTTTGCTTGTCTGTAAAGGTTTTAATTTCTCCATCAAATCTGAATGAGATCCTTGCTGGGTAGAGTAATCTTGGTTGTAGGTTTTTCTCCTTCATCACTTTAAATATGTCCTGCCACTCCCTTCTGGCTTGCAGAGTTTCTGCTGAAAGATCAGATGTTAACCTTATGGGGATTCC
>NC_041215.1:118926291-118927885 GCF_002837175.3 Physeter macrocephalus | reverse complement strand
TTTTTTCTTCCAGGTCACTTATCCGTTCTTCTGCCTCAGTTATTCTGCTCTTGATCCCTTCTAGAGAATTTTTAATTGCATTTATTGTGTTGTTCATTTCTGTTTGTTTGCTCTTTAGTTCTTCTAGGTCTTTGTTAAACATTTCTTGTATTTTCTCCATTCAATTTCCAAGATTTTTCATCTTTACTATCATTATTCTGAATTCTTTTTCAGGTAGACTGCCTATTTCCTCTTCATTTGTTAGGTCTGGTGGGTTTTTGCCTTGCTCCTTCATCTGCTGTGTGTTTCTCTGTCTTCTCATTTTACTTAATTTACCGTGTTTGGGGTCTCCTTTTTGCAGGCTGAAGGTTTGTAGTTTCCATTGCTTTTGGTGTCTGTCCCCAGTGGCTAAGGTTGGTTCAGTGGGTTGTAGTTGTTTGGCATGAGGCATCCTGCACTGTAGCTTGCTGGTCGTTGAGTGGAGCTGGGTTTCGGCGTTGAGATGGAGATTTCTGGGAGATTTTCGCCATTATATTACGTGGAGCTGGGAGATCTCTTGTGGACCAGTGTCCTGAACTTGGCTCTCCCACCTCAGTGGCACAGCCCTGATGCCTGGCTGGAGCACCCAGAGCCTGTCATCCACATGGCTCAGAATAAAAGGGAGAAAAAGAAGAAAGAAAGAAGAAGAAAAAATAATTATTATAAAAAAAATTTTAATTAAAAAAAAAACAGACAGCACCCTAGGTCAAATGGTAAAAGCAAAGCTATACAGACAAAATCACACACAGAAGCATACACATACAGACTCACAAAAACAGAAAAAGGGAAAAAAGTATATATATCGTTGCTCCCAAAGTCCACCTCCTCAATTTGGGATGATTCATTGTCTATTCAGGTATTCCACAGATGCAGGGTACATCAAGTTGATTGTGGAGCTTTAATCCGCTGCTTCTGAGGCTGCTGGGAGAAATTTTCCTTTCTCTTCTTTGTTCACACAGCTCCCCGGGGTTCAGCTTTTGATTTGGCCCCACCTCTGCGTGTAGGTCGCCTGAGGGAGTCTGTTCTTCGCTCAGATAGGATGGGATTAAAGGAGCAGCTGATTCGGGGGCTCTGGCTCACTCACGCCGGGGAGAGGGAGAGGCACAGAGTGCGGGGCGAGCCTGCGGCGGCAGAGGCCAGCGTCACGTTGCAACAGCCTGCGGCGCGCCGTGCGTTCTCCCGGGGAACTTGTCCCTGGATCACGGGACCCTGGCAGTGGCGGGCTGCACAGGCTCCCCGAAAGGGAGGTGTGGATAGTGACCTGTGCTCGTACACAGGCTTCTTGGTGGCAGCAGCAGCGGCCTTAGCGTCTCATGCCCGTCTCTGGGGTCCGCGCTGTTAGCCGCGGATCGCACCCGTCTCTAGAGCTCCTTTAAGCAGCGCTCTTAATCCCTTCTCCCCGTGCACCAGGAAACAAAGAGTCAAGAAAAAGTCTCTTGTCTCTTCGGCAGCTCCAGACTAACCCGGACTCCCTCTCGGGTAGCTGTGGCACAACAGCCCCTTCAGGCTGTGTTCACGCCGCCAACCCCAGTCCTCTCCCTGCATCCGACCGAAGCCCGAGCCTCAGCTCCCAGCC
>NC_041215.1:118885701-118926262 GCF_002837175.3 Physeter macrocephalus | reverse complement strand
CACAGGCTTCTTGGTGGCAGCAGCAGCGGCCTTAGCGTCTCATGCCCGTCTCTGGGGTCCGCGCTGTTAGCCGCGGATCGCACCCGTCTCTAGAGCTCCTTTAAGCAGCGCTCTTAATCCCTTCTCCCCGTGCACCAGGAAACAAAGAGTCAAGAAAAAGTCTCTTGTCTCTTCGGCAGCTCCAGACTAACCCGGACTCCCTCTCGGGTAGCTGTGGCACAACAGCCCCTTCAGGCTGTGTTCACGCCGCCAACCCCAGTCCTCTCCCTGCATCCGACCGAAGCCCGAGCCTCAGCTCCCAGCCCCCGCCCGCCCCGGCGGGTGAGCAGACAAGCCTCTCGGGCTGGTGAGTGCTGGTCGGCACCGATCCTCTGTGCGGGAATCTCTCCGCTTTGCCCTCCGCACCCCTGTTGCTGCGCTCTCCTCCGAGGCTCCGAAGCTTCCCCCTCCGCCACCCGCAGTCTCTGCCCTCCAGCTCCCTCCCACTGGTGCAGGTCCCGTCCCTATTCTTTTGTCTCTGTTTTTTCTTTTTTCTTTTGCCCTACCCAGGTACGTGGGGGAGTTTCTTGCCTTTTGGGAGGTCTGAGGTCTTCTGCCAGCGTTCAGTAGGTGTTCTGTAGGAGGTGTTCCCCATGTAGATGTATTTCTGATGTATTTGTGGGGAGGAAGCTGATCTCCGCGTCTTACTCTTCCGCCATCTTGAAGCTCCTCCCATATCAGTGTTTTAAAACAAAGGTAGACAGCATTTCTTCACAAGACCTTTCTTGCTAGCTTCTCTCTGTGACTTGCCTGTCAGGTGCAGGAGGCAGATACCATGTTTATACCCTGCCTGTTTCCTCTTTTTTCCTTTCCACTCAGTGGGTTTCCCAGAGCAAGATTTCTCCTTGGACCTAAGAACCTCCTGGGGAACATGTTAAACGACAGAGCTCCAGGGCACCTCAGATTCTGACTCAGTAGATCTGGAGTAGAGTCCCAACATCTATTTTTACAGCTCCCAAACTGATTGTATTGTAAGTGGTGCAGACTCTTTCCCTTGGGAAATACTGCCCTGTTAACTCCTATCCAAACCAAACAGTGGAAGGAGAAGTCTTTCAGAATCTTCCAGAACAAAAGGAGGAGGTGGTGACAGTCCCAAGAGCTGTAAGGCACGTATCGCAGTGTCTCTTTATCTGCCGTGCTGCCAAGCCCTGTCAGCACTCCATAAATAATCATCACCACAATAATAATAACTGGAATAAATGGACTGAAATTAAACACAGGAAGAGCGGAGCCACAGCTGGAATGTGCAGTGGTATCATGACGTGAGGGAGGAAAGTCCTGGGTCTCATTTAGGAGAGCCCCACAGAGGCCCCTTCACCCTACTAACCACGGGACCAAGAGCAAACAGTCCTCTTGATGGTGATGCCGATGCAGCAAGTGCCATATAGCACCACCCCTACGTGATATTTGTGACTCCTTGGGTGACCTCACTGGGCACAGACAGGACTGGTTCTCCCAGGACTACTTCAAACCACACTCCCTCATTCAGGCATCGAAGACCACTGCTCACCCAGAAGTCACTCACTTCTCTCCAACAGGCCTCGGCTCCCCTTACTCCCATTCAATCAGGTAATATTTAGTTTTCCAATACGTGCAAGGTACTAGGCTAGAAAGAGGAAGATCACAGAATGAGACAAAGCTGTATCCTCCTCAGACATAACAATCTCTTTGTGGAGATGAGTGTAAAGACATGATTACTGAAAACCAGGCAAGAGAGAAGATAGGGCATCTATATTAGGTCTTTTCTTGCTCCCCCAGATCCAATCTCCACCTGCATCCTGCTCTGTGTCCTAGCGGATGATATCTTGGGATTGCAGGAACCCCGTTCCCTCTGGCTTCTTTGAGTTCAATTATTGGGAGTTGACAGTAGGAGACTGGAAAGCAGGCAGTCCAAATCTAGATATTTGCCCCCCAGTCCTCCCTTCCTGTCCAGGGGGGTTGGCCGTGGTTGCATTTTGCTACCCGAAAACAGAACTACGCTTTGGAGGCCTTCTCCTACAACCACTGTCTCACCAGGTCCCAGCAATTATACTCTCCTCCAGTACAGGCAGACCTCATTGTATTACACTTCGCTTTCATCCTCTTTGCAGATAATTGCAGTTTTTACAAACTGAAGGTTTGTGGCAACCCTGCATCGAGCAAGCCTAGTAGGGCCATTTTTTCAACAGCATTTTCTCACTTCGTGTGTCACATATTGATAATTCTCTCAATATTTCAAACTTTTTTGTTATTATTATATTTGTTATGGTGATTCAGTGCTCTTTGATGTAAGTATTGTAATTGTTTTGTAACTATAATTACATGACTGCACCCATCTAAAACAGCAAACTTAACTGATAAACGCTGTGTGTCCCGATTGCTCCAGAAACCAGTGTTCTCCCTCCCTATTCCTTGAGACCAAACAATATTGAAATGTGGTCAGTTAATAACCCTACCACGGCCTCTAAGTGTTCAAGTGAAAGGAAGAGTCGAACATCTCTCACTTTAAACCAAAAGCTAGAAACGATTAAGCTTAGTGAGGAAGGCATGTCAAAAGCCAAGACAGACCAAAAGCTAGGCCTCTTGCACCAAAGAGTTAGCCAAGCTGTGAATGCAAAGAAAAAGTTCCTGAAAGAAATTAAAAGTGCTACTCCAGTGAACACACGAATAATAAGAAAGTGAAATAACCAGACTGATAATATGGAGAAAATTTTAGTGCTTTGGATAGAAGAGCAAACCACCCACAGCATTCCCTTAAGCCAAAGTCTAATCCAGAGTAAGCTTCTAACTCTCTTCAATTCTACGAAGGCTGAAAGAGGTGAGGAAGATGCAAAAGAAAAGTTCAAGGCGGCAGAGGTTGGTTCATGAGCTTTAAGGAAAGAAGCCTTCTCCATAACATAAAAGTACAAGGTGAAGCAGCAAGTGCTGATACAGAAGCTGCAGCAAGTTATCCAGAAGACCTAGCTAAGATAATTAATGAAAGTGGCTACACTAAACAACAGATTTCAATGTAGACAAAACAGCCTTATATTGCTGGCAGAAGATGCCACCTAGGACTTTCATAGCTAGAGAAGAGAAATCAGTGCCTAGTTTCAAAGCTTCAAAGGGCAGACTGACTCACTTGTTAGGGGTTAATGCAGCTGGTGATTTTAAGTTGAATCCAGTGCTTATTTACCATTCCCAAAATCCTAGGGCCCTTAAGAATTATGCTAAATCTACTCTATCAGTGGAAAAACAAAGCCTGGATGACAGCACATCTCTTTACAACATAGTTTACTGAATATTTTAAGCCCACTGTTGAGAGCTACTACTCAGAGAAAAAGATTCCTTTCCAAATATTACTGTTCATTGACAATGCACCTGGTGACCCAAGAGCTTTGATGGAGATGTACACTGAGATTAATCTAGTTTTCATTCCTACTAACACAATATACTTATGCAGCCCCTGGATCAAGGAATAATATTGACTTTCAAGTCTTATTCTTTAAGATATACATTTTGGGGAATTCCCTAGTGGTCCAGTGGTTAGGACTCAGTGCTTTCACTGCCGGGGCCCAGTTCCTTGACTAGGGCCTTGATCCCTAGTCAATGAACAAAGATCCTGCAAGCCATGTGGCTCAACCAAAAAAAAAAAGAATAAATACATAAAGCTATAGCTGCCATAGATACTGATTCCTCTGATGGAGATGAGCAAAGTAAATTGAAAGGAAAGGATTCACCACTCTAAATGCCATTAAGAACATTCATGATTCATGGGAAGGGTTCAAAATATCAATATTAACAGGAGTTTGGAAGAAGTTGATTTCAACCCTCATTGATGACCTTGAGGGGTTCAAGACTTCAGTGGAGGAAGTAACTACAGACATGGTGAAAACAGTAAGAAAACTAGAATTAGAAGTGGAGCCTGGATATTTGGCTGAATTGCTGCAGTCTCATGATAAAACTTTCACAGATGAGAATTCACTTCTTATGGATGAGCAAAGAAAGTGGTTTCTTGAGATGGAATCTACTCTTGGTGAAGATGCTGTGAAGATTGTTGAAATGACAACAAAGTATTTAGAATATTACATAAACTTAGTTGATAAAGCAGCGGTAGGTTTTTCGAGGATTAACTCCAATTTCGAAAGAAGTTCTGCTGTGGATAAAACTGTATCAAACAGTATTGCATGCTACAGAGAAATTGTTCATGAAAGGAAAAGTCAATAGATGCAGCAAACTTCACTGTCATCTTATTTTAAGAAATTGCCACAGTCAGCCCAACTTTTAGCAACCTGATCAGTCAGCAGCCATCAACACCAAGGCAAGAGCCCCCGGACCAGCAAAAAGATTACAAGTCATTGAAGGCTCAAATAATGGTTAGCATTTTTTAGCAGTAAAGTATTTTTTAATTAAAGTATATACATTTTTTTAAACTGCACACTAAATAGACTACCGTATAGTGTACACATAACTTTTATATACACTAGAAAGTCAAAAATTCATGTGATTCTCTTTATTGTGATATTTGCTTTATTGTGGTGGTCTGGAAATGAACTCACAATATCTCCAAGGTATGCCTTACCTTATGGACTAGCCACTTCTTACACTGTAGCCTCAGTGCCTCAACATTCCTTACTGGTTTCCCTTAATCTATCCACAGCAATGTAAATTGACTCTTCATTAAACTCACTTGGGCTGTCCTTTTGAATATGTCATCTGTAGCAGATGCTGCTGGTGCTCTGCTCACATAGCCTAGGCACACATCATTACCACTGGTGTCTTCTTACAGCAAGCCCTATATGCTCTCTCTGCCATAAGGCTATGCTTGGCCTGCACAACAGTTCACACCCGCAAGAGCAGTCCTCAACAACTGATAAATGGCAGTTGGTTAATAAGTAAATAGCCCAGCTTCTTAGGCCTTCAGAACAACTCTGAAATGTGTTCTACACCATGCTCCAGAGGTCCCCAGTAGGGTTGAGTTCCACTTGCCCATAGTGATAAACTGCTCATCAACACACTCTATATTGGCTTCCTTCCCTTTCCTGTCTCACTTCTCCCACCTCCCCTAACCTGGGATCACCTCCCAAAAAAATTACTCGCACTCAAAACCTGGTCTCTTGGTCAACCTCTGGAAGGGCCCAACCTAAGATACCATATTTTTCTTTCTGGGAGTGTGACTGATACAAGATTGAAATTTATTAGGTAACTACTGCATGATAGAACTCTGCTGGGCACTCTGCATATGTTTTCTTACTAATCCTAATGAAAATCATGTTTGAAAGGTACTTTTGGTAACTGTATCTTGCAAGTAATAAAGCAGTCTCCAAGAGGTTAAGTTGCCAGCCACTCAACTAGTAAGTAGGTGGCAGAGGTGGGATAAGAAGCCAACATTAGCATTAAGTGCGTTAAAATATGCCTGACATCCTTGTTGTATCATACTTTAAATGAACAGTCAAAAGAAGGGTTGAATGCAAAGCCAAATAAGCTCTGGGAGCCAGTGTGGTCAGAGAGGCTTACAGGAAGGGATGTAAAATCCCAGTAGTCCTCAGCAAACCTTTTTGATCCTCACTTACTTCCATCACGCTACCTTGCTCAGACAATGATGGTCTTTCCCACAAAGTCCTTGGCACAATTCTGCACCCAGAGACTCATTTGACTACTATGTACATCACCTTCTTTCTCCACAGGTAGGTGCTAAACTTCCAGGTCTCTGGAAATATCCTTGTAGGGGATAGAATGAATGTGATGGGGGAAGGGCAGGCAGATCCTCTTAACTCCCTCTGCCTCTCTCTTCTTTTGCTGCCATTGCTGCTTTGTCAGCCTTCTGGGACCACAGGCTAGCCTCCCATGTGGAAGCAGCTGGAAATGCTGCTGGCGACAGGGACTCTGGCAGGCTTTGCCCTCCAGTAAGAACAGATGTGTCTCCATGGAGCACAGCTGTGTGAGAACAGGAAGGGAATGCCTCCTCCTTCTCTCCTCCTTTCAGTCATCAAATAAATTAACATGAGAAGCAACAGTCTGGAAACTGACAAGCCAGATCAGGAAAGGAATGGTGAACACATGATCTCAAAGGACCAAAGGTTCTGAAGGCTGAGAGGCTCTGGAGATCATCTTGTGCATCCCCCTGCCTCCATGCTACATCTAAGTTACTGCCGGTAAGCAGCTTCCCTTTTCATTAAGGAGACACTACAGCCTCAAGCAAATGCTTTTCTGAGTCTCTGATGGTGAGTCACTCCATGTATCTAACATAGCTTTTCCCCACAGAACTTAGAAAGATGAAGGCTGAGGGAGTCTGTGAAACTTTGTGGGTGGGGGAGACATCTCTAAGTCCACTGCAAAGAGGCAATGAAGCAACAAATCTGGGTCCATATAGCACCTTCAGGAAGATAACTACTCTTTTGCCGAGGAAGAGTTGAACCTTTCCTTAGGGGTCCTCTGATTTCTAATTCCAGTGGAGACCATCCAGTGAACCTTCCATTGTTCAGATTGTACCTAGCAGGGAGTCTCCCATGTTACCTGGCACATAATATATATTCAGTAAAATAATGATTTTAATTAAATTGAATTTAAATCCTCTGATCATATGAGTTGTCCATCTCTGTAGGGGGGATAGAAATGAACTTCCAACACAGAGACAAACCCTAAGAACAAACCTGAGGGAAACTGGTTGCCAATGCACCCCATTGTAGGGAGGCAGAAGTGAAGGCCTCCTTGGTCATTGGGATGAAATCTGGAGAAGCTCACTTTTCTTCCCCTATTGTCTTCTTTGCACTATGTCAAATAGCAGAACAAAATTTATAGACTTCCCAGGTGGAGCAAAATATCTCAAGTCCCCGTAATCATCCGTCTTTCGGCTGGAGATCCCTGCCTTCCCCATGGAGAAGCATGGGTTCAATCAGAACAGAAGATTGGGCTGTGAAGACAGGGTGTGGGAAACCCGTGACTCTTGTAGCAGAGATCAATTTTATTCCACAAGCTGAGTGCAAAATATTGCCACATTCCACATGTTATTTAGTCTCCATCGTGTTTGGAGGAGCTGCCTAGATGATGCTGAGGAAACAGGCTAAGAATGCAGTCTCAACTAGTATGCTCAAAATCCAAGCCCAGACGCTTCATTCAAAGGCAGGAAGCTGCATCTATCCGTGCCTAACAGGGACACATGGGTCTTTCCCTGAGGCTCACAAGGCTCAGCTTCAGTGCCCAGACCCTGGTGTCTCGTGCTGCTCAGCAGAGGACCTCAACTCTTAGTCCCTGCCTTGAAATAGGGCACAGTTCTCCAATCCTGCTGGCAGGTTCACCCCACAAATGATCCCTGGGCCAGTCTTGGCCCCACGGGCCCTCAGATCCATTCCCCACAATTCCCTGTTTGAGTGGGTCACACAGGTTGACATTTGCAGACTGTTTCCAGGGTCCTATGTTCACTGGCTTCCAGCCAGCTTATCTCAGTATGAAGCACTGCGAGACTAGACAGAAGGTAGAAGGGAGACTCCAGGTCTTGCTCCTCCTCTCTCATAAGGAAGCATCTCCAGCAGCTGCTGCACCTCCTCCATGACCAGTCTCCCTCATATGGGCATATGCTCATAGTCTCTGCCTCACAGAGTAATTGTAAAGACCATGTGAGTTAATGCACATAAAGCACTTTGAACAGTACCCGCCACATAGTAAGTGTTCAATAATATCAATCAAGTCACCACTAGAATGAACACTCTAGGAGGAGAGGAATCTTTGTTTGGTTTTCCATCAAACCTCCAGTAAATAGAACAGTCCCTGGAACACATTGGGCACCTGATTAATATTTGTTGAATGAATAAATGGAACGTTTATCATGTGGGAGTCACAGTATATCAGTCCAGTTCCCAATGGGAAACAAAAGGCACCATCAAATCTGGATCATTGGAGGTGGGTTTAATAAAAAGACTATTGACGAAGATGTGGGAGGAGTGTAGGAACATAACAAGTAGAGGAGCAATATCCCAAGGCTAGTAACAGTGGAGCACCATTATTACCCCCGAACTTGAAGGGTCAAGGTAAGTTAGCAGTTATCAGACCCCACAGAGAATGTGTGGAGAGGACCATCTGACAGGAGTTGTGACCTTCAGTCTAGAGTCAGAGTTAACCACTCGTGGACCCTCAGAGAGAAAGCTGGGGGAATAAAGCCCCGAGTTCACTTTCCTTCCACTCTCTGATCTTCTGCTGGGACTCCCTGGCCTTCTGCCAGGCCAATGGGAAACCAGAGGAAATAAGAAGTCATTGATATGGTCATTAGTCTCCAGGCATAGAGTGGCAAAGGGTAGATCATGAATCTGGAGGGGCAAAGAGATGTTATCCAGCCCAACTTTATACGAATTATCTCATTTAATCTTCACAATAATTTTATGAAGTTGAAACTTTCATTATTCCTATTTTAGATGAAGAAACAAGGGCTCAGAGAAATTAGGTAACTTGCCTGAGAATGCGCAGCTACTGCATGAGTGGGGCAGGGTTCAGGCCCAGGAAGTCTTACTCCAAAGCTTATATCTTTAACCATGACCCCATCCCTATTGTCCTTTGCTTGAAGAGATCCCAGAAAGTGGCAGTTGACATCTTTGAACCCTCAACAGTGAACCTCTACCCTCATTATCTTATCTGTACCCAAATAACTAGTCATATGAGTTGATTTCTCATCTACCAAAAACCAATATTCAATGACCTCTCACCAATATGTTTTCTCTCTTAATCATGCTGTTTCTTCATATTTCCTCAACCATCCATGAAGGAGGAAAATAAGTTCCCATAATCAGATTTTCAGTAGGGAAATTTAGAGGCTGAGGTCGTCTGATCCATTCTCCTTTCCAGTGTTTACACACCTGCAGATGGTCTCCCAATCTCTGTTGCTATGCCTGTGGTGAAGAACTCCCCACTCAATCTGGGCATCTCTGACAATGAAAACATTCTCTCTTACAACCTTAATGGCATACATTTTTACTTTCACCTCCTGATTCTCTGTCTGCCCTCTGTAACTATGTAAAGCAAATCCCATCTTCTCTTCAGATGGGTCCTTCAGATGGGTCCCCAGAGAGCATTCACGTCTCTGGTCCCCTCTCCAGTTGACTCTGCTATTTGGTTATTACCCCTCTTAAAGTGTATCTCTCAGAAATGAACACACTGCTTCTGGAATCATGTCCCTCCCTTTTTACAGATCTGGAAGGTTAGATCCAAAGAAGTTAAGCAAGACTTCCTGAAAGTCCCATGTACAGGCACGCAATCCATGTCATCTGCTTAGGCCCAGAGCTTGGGCTGAAGGCAGCCTTGGAGTCCCCCACGGCCCCACCTTCTCTCCTCTACCCCACCAGCAGCTTCTACACCTCATCTGCCTCCTTTCTGCATATGGTATTGGGGGGCAGGCAGGAGAGTTTTGTGGGGCTCCCATAAGGGGTGGCCATGGTGGGAGCCAGGAGAATTCTATTTACAGCCATCTCATTTGCACAAGCTGGGGATCTGGACAGCCAGCTGGACTTGTCCAGGATGTGAAGCTCTGGGAGATGCCAGATTGTTATCATTGTCAGATACAATTTCCTCCCATTGCCTCTGCCCCTCCACCAGGCCCGTGGTGTCCATCTGTTTATGGAAACGGTAAGGTCCTGGCCGGGTATTTTTACACAGAGCCTTTGTTGGGCAGGAGTAACTTCCCACCAGAGCCCTGCTTGTCAGCACCATCCAGCTTCTCTTCTTCATGTTTTTATTGTAAAATCTCTAATAATATATAAAACCATAGAGCAGGGGACTGAAGATTCCTAGGAATGTGGTGGGGGCTGACCTTTTTCCCCACCTCCTCCAGCAAGGGTGGATTTTCCTGTTTTTGATTTGCTTCTGTTTTTGTTTGTTTATGTTTTTGTTTTGAGAGTTCTTTTTCTTCTCCTGTCATTATTTTGAAAAAAAAGAATAATGTACAGCTCCTCCCACCCTCATTGAAAAATAAGCTTTATTTGAGGACTTCCTGGGGAATGAGAAATTGCACTGCATGCTTGTGATAGCTGAGTCAGGGGAGGAGAGGAAACAAAATGAGGGGCAAGAGGAAAATGATTTTTCAGTGTTAAAACTATCGGGTCAATAATAGGCTATTAGTGACCATCAAATACAATCGCCATTTTACAGATGAAGAAACTGAGGCACAACAAAGGGAAGGGAGATCAAGGCTCAGAAAGCAGTTCCAGAGCATAAAGCACCAAAAAAATAAATAAAGTAACTAAGGTATTATTAATCCCAGCTCTGCCATTTAGGGCAGAGGATGAGGCTGTAAGAATATTGGAGGTCCTGATGTGAATTTGAGATGGAAAGTCTTGAGGAAAAGGAGAAGACTTCAGAATAAAATGAGATGTAAGTGGCAGCCTGGCAGCCTGTGCTTCAGAGTGTGAATGTTGGGCCAGGGAGGGAAGAGAGGACAGGGGCAAATGGGAGCAGCCTCTTTGGGGAGAAGAGCCTTAAGATGGAGATGTGATGGGCGGGAGAAGAAAGGGCTGGTAATACTTAACACAATGCTTTAGAAATCAGCTGTGATGGGACTGAGTCATTTTCATGGTGGTTTAAGTGGAATCCCATCAGATGCCTGTGTTATTAGCCGAACAGCTTTGGGAAATAGATTTAAAATTTTCTCATGAAAACAAGCCAGGTGTACGCCTGGCTCCAAACTTAAACCATTTGTGTAAAGTTTAAACGGCTTAAATTATGAAAGACTTGACTTCCACCAAACCCACATAAAAAAGCATTCAGAGGAAAAGCAATGGACATGGAACTGGCATCGGGAGAAATGGATCCCAGCTTCAGTTTGGCCGCTAACTCACAGCAACAACACATGCGGCAGTGATTTTGGCTTTTGTGGCCTCAGTTCCCTCATCTGGAAAGTACAGGACCTGCTTTGTAAAATTTTTTCAAGCCCTTCATCTTTTAAAAAATTTCCTTGTCTTATCTAAAATCCAGCAGCAAGTTGGGGTTGGAGTCCATATCTCCCAACTAGCATTCAAACTGGATTTATCGTTTTCTAATAGATAATGAAATAAAAATAGCACTGGAGCATTAGAACCGCAGATAAGTGTGTAGGCTCCGGACTCAGAGAGCCTGGACTGGAAACCTGCCTCCACCACACACCTGCTCCACAGCCTGGGGAAACTTTTAACCTCCCTGGGCCTTGGTTTTTCTCATTATAAATAATGACAAGGGGAGTATTTACCTCATGTGGCAGTTGTGAGAATTTAATAAGTTAATGCATCCAGAGTCCTTAGAGCCTGTCATATAGTAAGCAATATATGTTAACTATTAAAATATTTGCTGCCATCTAAAATCACCTCATACACCACCAAACTTCTGAAAACAATAAACTTGAGGGTGAGTTTGAATCCATTAACAGAAGGAGGGAAGGGAGGAAACAGTAGCCAGTGTGGGGAGAGAGGTGGTAGGACTAGCTTTTTCTTAGGATGTACCAATGGGCATTACCCCGGCTGCACATTGAGGATTCGGGAACTGGGGGTGTAAACTCACACAGTTCTTCACTACTCAGGCCCACCATGCCCCCCCTGCATGTCTTCAGAGAGACTTGGACTGCTGGACACTGGGCATGAGGGCAACACACGTCTATGGGCTTCAGGAGAAGTAAGGAGTGAGGACTGACCTGGGAATCAGGAGACCAGGCTCCACAGCTGACCCTGGATCTATTATTCATGTGACCACAAACTATCACTTCTGCTCTCAAGCGTCAGCTGGCCATATGCCAACAAGGAGAATGGGGAGAAAAAATCTCTGTGGTTTCTACCACCTAACATAGTACATGTCTGGGACAGGGCCAAATTCTCTGCAAGTTCACCTACCTTTATCTGAGGGAATACAGGGGCATTTCTGAACAGGCCACAGAAACTTGACCACATAAAGGAAGTGCATGAGCCCCGCCCCCCCACCCCCGATCTCCAAATTTCCTTCTGATTTGATCCAGGTTCTTGCTCTAAGACTGGAGCTAGGGAGAGGTCACTGGGCATTTTCCAGGAATCAACAGAGCCACCGGCTCCTTGGCCATTTTCCAGAGGACAGACAGTACCCATTTCCCCTAGGAATGCCACCAAATGGACCATTACCCAACCTAATGGTTGCCTACTCTTGCCGTATGTTCTTGCAAAGTAATGGTGCTTATTAAAATGCAGATTCTTAGGCCTACTTTGAACCTACCAAATCAGAATTTCCAATGGCAAGACCTGGGGATCTGTATTTTAACAACTTCCCTTAGATAATTCGGATAAAGACTCTTATTTCAGAAGTCTAGCTCTAAAGTATACAAAAGTATATGGCCATCCCTCTCTCAACAGGAAGGTACAGACAGATGGTTGAGTGGGGCTCAGCCATCCACTATCCAGATTAAGAGTCTCTTGCAGCAGGGCCCCTTATACATGCTATGGGCCAAGCAGAAACTAATATGGCCTACTTGTCCTCTCAGGGCAGTGCGCTATGTGGCTAAGAGATGAGGGAGTGGGGGAGACAGGCCCTCAGACAAGGAGATAAAAGACAACTAAATGTTAGAGATGTAAGGAGAAATGGCTAAATATCATGGACCATTAGGGAAAGCAGTGCAGTAAGGAGCAGGAGGAAAGAGCATGGCCTTTGGAAACACACAGACCTAGGTTTTAATCTCCAATCCACCACTTACCAGCTATGGGTTCCTGTGGGCCTCAGTTTCCTATTTTTGTAAAGTGGACTGAAAGCCCAAAGGCTCGTGAAAATCAACTAAATGACAGCCCCCAGCACAGAGCCTGGCACAGAATAGATCCTTAGTGACCTCAACCCCCCTTCCTTTTTGCCCTGGGACTTCCTAATGACACTCTGTCTGCCAGGATGCCACAGAGACAAAAATGATATCTTATCAGGAGTTATTGTTAACTGCAGTTGTCAAGGATAATAACATATTCATCTAGTTGTCTGAGAAAAGAGGATTTTGTTTTATTTCCCATTGTTAGGCTGAAAATAAGATTCCATCCTCTGGAGATCTTGTTTTGACCCTTCAGAGAGCTCTGGACTCCTGGGAGTGGCATGTCCTGGAAACAGAATACCCTGCTTTCTCAGTGGGAGTGTGGTCCTCCAGCTTGATCCTCCCCAGCAGAGGGATGGTCTGGGACAGAAGCCAGCATCTCCTCTCTAGGGGACACGTCAATCCAAGATGCCAGGACAAATGGCCTTGTTGTTTGTTTGCTTTCTGTCAGCTGAGTCTATACTGCTTACAAAGTGCTTTCCCATGCCTGACCGGCAGCATGATGATATCAACATGAGGGTGGTGCTGGCATCTGAACGACTCTCCCCCCACCTCCCCCAAATGTTTGCTCAAATATCACCTTCTCAGTGAGGCCTGCTCCGACCTCCCTGTGAAAGCTGTAATCTGTCCACATCCCAGAGCTCCTCATCGTCCCTACACTGTTCCATTTTTCACATGATCTTTTCTCCTATGCAGCAGCCATGAGAGCACCCTGCAGACCTCTGATGCCAAGCAGCATAGCTGGCCAAGGGCCTCGGCTGCTCTGACTTGAAATCCATCGCTGCATTAGCACTGAGGCCACACCTTTCAAGTGCGGTTCCCAGTCAATGGCCAAGTACGTCAAGAAGACATTGGCTACAATGAGATATCACCTCACAACCGTCAGAATGGCAGTCATTAAAAAGTCTATGGGAGATTGGGATTGACATATATACACTAATATGTATAAAATAGTTAACTAATAAGAACCTGCTGTATAAAAAAATAAATAAAATAAAATTCAAAAAAAAAAATGTCTACGAACCACAAATGCTGGAGAGGGTGTGGAGAAAAGGGAACCCTCTTGCACTGTTGGTGGGAATGTAAATTGGTGCAGCCACCATGGAAAACAGTATGGAGGTTCCCTAAAAAACTAAAAGTAGAGCTACCATATGATCCAATAATCCCACACCTTGGCATATATCCAGAGAAAACCATAATTCGAAAAGATACATGCACCCCAATGTTCATTGCAGCACTATCTACAATACCCAAGACATGGAAGCAACCTAAATGCCCATCAACAGATGAATGGATAAAGAATATGTGGTACATACATACAATGGAATGTTACTCATCCATAAAACAAATGAAATTATGCCATTTGCAGCAACGTGGATGGACCTAGAGATTATCATACTAAGTGAAGTAAGACAGACAGAGAGACAAATATCATATGATATCACTTATATGTGGAATCTCAAATGATACAAATGAACTTATTTACAATACAGAAACAGACTCACAGACTTAAAAACACATTTATGGTTACCAAAAGGGAAAGGTGGGGGGAAGGATAAATTAGGAGTTTGGGATTAACATATACACACTGCTATATTTAAAATAGATAACCAACAAGGACCTACTGTATAGCACAGAGAACTCTGCTCAATACTCTATAATAACCTCTATGGGAAAAGGATCTGAAAAAGAATAGATATATGTATATGTATGACTAAATTACTTTGCTGTACACTCAAAACTAACACAAGGTTGTAAATCAACTATACTTTTATTTTATATTTTATAAAATAAAATTTTTTTAAAAAAAGAGTTTTCAGACCTAGGAAAAAAAAAAAAAGTCATTGGGCCTCCTGATGTCCAGCTTTGGCTTGAGAGCTCCCGATGACCTTGCCAAACCAGGATGCTTCCACCCAACCTTCTCCCTCTCCTCACTCAGGGTCAGACTGGCAAAGTGCTCCAGTGGCTCTGCCAGGCCTTCTCCATCAGCCTCCCTACCTTCCCTCACATGGGCACTTCCTCTAAGGAACTCCTCACATGTTCAATCCTGAATTTGGTGTTTGCTTCTGAGAAGACCCAGACTAACACCCTATAAACATTTATCTACTAATATACTAAATCCTTTGCTTATTATCTTTATTTTATTTTCCATCCCCACCCACAAGAAGGCAGAGGTGTTGTTTTTTTTAACTCTTCTATTCATTGATGTATCTCAGGCACCGAAAAGGTGGCATTTAATGAACATTAAATAAATAAACAATCACCATTTTACAGAAAGGAAAATGAGGCTCAGAGAGGTTAAGTGACTTTCCCAAGTGCCTCAGCCAAGAAGTGGTGAAGCTAGATTTAGAATTCCAGCCTTCTGACTCCAAAGCTCTGATCTTTCTTTGCTCTTCCATCATTACCCCCATCTTCTTTTCCTCTTCTCTCACCCATCTCTCTTCTGATCTCTATTTTTCTTTGTTCCTCTCCTACTGGGTCTTTCTCTTTGTCCATCTCTTCCTCATGATGTTGATTAGCTCTCCAGTGCTCAGTGTGTGGTATGTTTGTGGTGTGTGTGTATGGTGGATGTATGTGGTGTGGTGTGGGTGTGTGTGGTTGGTGTGTGTGTGTGTGTGGTGTGTGTTTGTGGTGTGTGTGTGTGTTGGTGTGTGTACAGAGGTGGGGTTTGGGAGAACCGAGGAAACTTGAATAGGTTTCTTGTTCAAGTCACCGGTTTAATGGGAATTAACAGTCTATTTGATTCCGTATCTTCTTCCTTTTCCCTTCTTCACTATTTTCTTGATTTTAACACAACAGGATTGAGGTTATTAGCAGAGATGGGCAGGTGTTTTTTTTATATCAAGTATCACTTTTTAAGTATTTTTGGTGTATAATGGTAAGCGAAGATTGGTGCAGAAACAACATCAACTTTATTTTTTCACTTTGTTATTTTCTGTGTTGACTGTGGTAGGTTCATTAGTTTTGTTAGAATTAGTCAACAAGAGACAGATGGGGCTTTTTTTTCTTCCTATATTGGAGATTTCACTCATCAGTTGGATGAAGCTATTGCTAATTGCATGGCCGTGGTACCGTAGTTGCCTAAGGTATGTGGAATGTATATTATTGTGATGTTGTCTGTGTGTGTGTGTGTGTGTGTGTGGTGGGTGTGTGGTGGGTGTGGGGGCATGTGTGGTGTGTGTGTGTGTGTGTGTGTGTGTGTGTGGTGGGTGTACGTGGTGTGGTGTGGGTGTGTGTGGTTGGTGTGTGTCTGTGTGGTGTGTGTTTGTGGTGTGTGTGTCTGTGTGGTATGTGGTGTGTGTGTGTGTGTGTGTGTGTGTGGTGTGTGGTAGGTGTGTGTGTGTGGTACATATGGGGTGTGTGTGTGTGTGTGTGTCCACAGTGTGGCTGAGGTGGACTGGTGTGTTAGTATTACACTGAGATGTGGAACTCAGGAAAGGAAGGGAGTTGGAACACGGGTGGAAACCAAAGGCAGCGACGATGGTGCAGGACTGGAAAAGACCCGAGGAAAAGTTGAAAGGCTGCACAGGGAAGTGAGAAATGAGAGACTCAAGAGCAAGTGTCACTAAAGGGGAGTTAAAGGCCCAGGACCTGACCCTGCTACTCACTGGCTTTGGGACCTTGGCTCGCATCTCAGTCCCTTAACCTCTGTGAGCATCAGTTCCTTCACCGAGTTGTCATCTCCACTTTAGGAATTGCAGCTCAGGGTCAGTGTTCTTCACAGCAATAAAGACCAGATGAAACAGTGGGTGGGGAAGTGCTTTGTTAAGTGGAAACAAATGTGAGCGCCCTGCAGGAAGGACGAGAAGACCGGGGTGACATGAGAAGCACCGCCAGGTCTGGGGTCTCTCCCGCTCTCCTTTGCCCCCGGATGCTGCCGCCCATCTGAGTGGTTAGAAAGAGGAAATACCTTCAGCCTGTGGGACTTGGGCAACAGCGAAGAATTTCTGGGCAGTGAGTGTGGGAGAGGTGATGGAACAGGTGTCCAGGGAGAGCCGGGGAATCACCTTCCTGGAGTGTGGGATCCATTTCCATGTGTCCAGGGTGATTTATGCAAGGTCTTGAGTGCACACCTGGGAAGGGGAGGCATTAGGCTTTTGTGGAAAGCAGATGATGAATGGTGCTCAGGAGAGAGAGACAACGGCCCTGACTCACGTGCAGGAGGAGGCCGGGCATCGACACACGGCACTGTGAGAGCCACAACCATGCCAGACGCCATGCCAGGGCCATAGGCAAGAGAGGAGTTGGCACCGCACCTGCCCAGAACCCTTCCCAGCCCTGAGACTCTAAATCTCCACAGTGGGAGAATGTGGAGACCTGCTGTCCTGGTTGTCCTTTTACAATCACATACGGTGATAAAATGCAAAGTATGGCAGCAGTGTCACCTTGTGCACTCCAACCTGTCTGGCCCGACACCTGTCAAAGGTCACGGCGCACATTCTAAGTGGCCTACAGCCACCTGACAGCAGAAACCTCCTGACTCGGCAGAAAATGTCCATTCTGGGCTTGTCAAGAGCCCCAGGAATTCTCCATTGGTCTATGTCACTCGGGGCCTCCCATCCATTCCAAGGCTGGGAATCCAGTAGTCAGGGAGATGGATAGACCTCTCTGCCTGTGACTTGCTGAGTGACACAGAGGATGAACAAATGACCACATTCTCTCCAAAAGGATGCAAAAACGGGGCACCAGGATGGTGTTAACACCCAGGCTACTGTGGAGGTGCTCGTCCTGCTCAGCAGGTGTACAAACACACCCAGTGCCTGCCACCCAGCAGGCCTCACCTGTCCTCCGGGGATGGCGTGGGGAAAGAGGGGCCCTTTAAGAACAGAACCCCATACTGCCTGCTGTGGTGAGCCTTCGCTCACTCAGAGGGCTGAGGGGAGGATGGAATGAGATCAAGGTTGTGAAAATACTTTGAAAAACCAAAAGGAACCGTGCGGGGTTAGCTGTTTTTAGCATTATATGAATCTGCTCTTCCAAGCTCGTAGAAGGGAGACAACCCAGGGGTGGGCCAGGTGACCCTAGCCTGCCTTTGACGCTGTACTGTGTGGAGTGAGACACTTCCTCTTTCTGAGCTTCTTATGAGCATTTGATTTCTCCAAGTCACACTTTCCTTACCTTGACAATAGGGGGAGGGACAGATGATTCAGGGTATCTCTTGCAGCTCAGACCTGTTGTATCCTGTTCACACGGCCCAGGTAAGAGCAGGGGCATCTTGCCAGCTTGTCACGACAGAAGGAGAACAAGATTGCAGGAAACTCGGAGGCCTGCCCAGACACTACCACCAGCATCTGTGGGTCTCGCCAGGCCTCAGTGCTTTTCTCTAACCAACTAGATCATGAGGCTCATGGCTCTCCAGGTTCACCACTGGCCCCAACAGTGTAGCATCCAATGGCACCAGCCCCTCCTAGAGTGGGAGGCCAGCCCAGCCCAGGTACAGCCCTAAGGAGCTCAATTGCACACTTTCTCTCTTATCTAGTGGCCTTGTATCTTTGTCCATTCTTGGCTCCGCTCTAGATCGGGGATGAGATATCCAGGCACAAGACAAGCCAAGAGTCTGCCTGCCCCCTCCCCACTCACCCTCATGTTCTCCCTGCCAGGGTTTACTCCGATGGGCGGAGACAACAGAAAATAGATGAAAAACTCCATTCTCTTTCTCCGGGTTTACCACTCTCAAGCATGTTCCCTTCAGGGACCTCACAAGAATGTCAAAGCATCCCTCTCCTCATCGATGTCTCCTCTGAGGGTAAAAATAAAATAAATAGCTCTGTGGATTTGGGGAGGTGGGCGGTGGGGAAATGGCACAGAAGGGCACTGGTGTGCTCATCACCCTGGAGATTAATCCAGGCAGTTGTCGATGAGCACCCGGGAGGAAGTCCCTGCAGGTTCACGCACTCTGCAAGCCACCGCCTGGCCTGGCCTGGTGCCTGCACTTCCTGGACATCAGCCCGGGCCTCCGAGCCAGGGCAGAACCAGAGAAAGGACAGCAATGGAGCCCACAATGTTTCTGGGGGAATCTCATTCTGCTGAGTCATAGACGTTTAGAATTCCATAAGTCTTTAAATCTCCCTCCCACCCAGGAACCTCCTCCTCCACGATCTCCCTCTCTGCAGTTCCTTTGACTCTGCTTTTCAACCTCCATTGGCAGGGTGCTCATGACCCCACAAGACAGCTCGTTTCCTGGTGGGACAGGCCTGGATGATAAACATCCCTCCGTGGACTGAAAAAAACTGCCTCCAAGGAGCCTGAGAAGTGCCCTCTGGAGTTTTATAGAATAAAATGTCTGCATGACTGTTACCTCCATCTTCTTTCAGCTCCATGGCTGTGGCACAACTTGTGACCTGGGATACCCCTTCTCAGTGACTCCACTCAGCAGCCCTGCGGGAGAAAGTACAAAGAGCAATGACAACCAGGGGAACCTAAGGTGCCCTGGGGCTCTGGCATTCTAACTCTATGACGATACAGAATCACCAAGACATAAACAAATTCAGCCTAAAAAACGGGCAGAGCCTCCAGCCCCATGCTCTTCTTGCCCTCCTGTCCTTGTCCGGTTTTTGCCCTGTCACTTCACTGAGGGAAAGTCGTCAAGGAGGTGGAGTAATAGAGGAAGACAATGACCAAGATAGAATCAAGTTCTGGGTTCTGGTCACCTCATCCTGCCAAATAACCAATGAACTCAATAACCGTGTGATCTTCATAAAGTTAATGTGCCCCTTGGCACTGTGGCTCAGTGACCATCCATGTGTTTTGACTCAGGATCATGGTGTCTGATAGATCCTCTTACCTTCTCATTGGGAGGACGTAAGAGTCACTGAGTTCCTCCCCAGAAATTAAGGGCTGTCCCATCTCCACCATCCCATCTAGATGAGGTCTGGGGGCCAGGGTGGTCTCAGATGTCTCTGAGAAGATCTCCACGTGTCCACAGAGCAAAGCTGAGTCTTGGGTGACATCCCAGGGTCCCTGAACGGTGAAACGAGTGCAGGGACAGGCGGCAAGCTACTAGGAGGGCTCAGAAGGAGGACAGACCCTATAGGTATCTTGGAGACCTGCTGGGGCGCGTTATCAGCCTGCGTGGGTCAACATATGCTATGGTAAAGCGGACAGCAGGGATTGGCAAATCCAGAGCCCCGTAGTGACCTGGAGGCCAGCATGACCACAGCACCACACTCTCGCATCAAGATGCCACGAAGGTGTGTTTCACCGTATGGCGGCTTTATTTGCATATCCTGGCTCCTGCTGGGCCCTCCTCCACCTTCCTGAGCTGTAAGTGCAAAAATGACTCAGACCGAGGCAGTGTTTCTGTCTAAGCCGCCTAAACTAAATTCAGCACAGATATCACCATCCCAGCTGAACTCCCCAGGCCTTCCAGCCACTCCTAACCTACCTCACATGTACGCTGAGAGACCTTCACCTTTTCTGGGGTCCCTTCTTAGAAGGGGGAGCAGCAGGCTGGTCTCACATGAACACATAGCTACCTTTCTGTGATTATGTCACAAGTTCTGAAAGACCTTCCTGGAAGGAATTGTCCTCACTGGCTGTCACAGTGGGATAAATTGTCCTCTCTCGATTTGTAAATGCCACCCCTCCCCACACGCTCAGTCCTGTGTTTGGGTCCTATGCCTGACTCCACTGTCTTCCCTACCGCCATGACTCTGGCCTAGCCAATCAAAGTCTTGGTGATGGCACATGACCCAAAACACACCAAAGAGACTCAGGATAGGAGCTTCTGGATGAAACTGTTGCAAAAAGACACTTGCCACTGGGGATGCTCAGCTGCCATTACCTAAGCTGAGAACTACATCCATTCTGTCACCATAAAGAGGAAGCTTCCCGAGGATGAAGCCAGTGCAGAACAGAGCAAAGTGATAGAGAGATTCACAATGCCATGGTTTGAGCGGCTGCATCTAACCAGAGCTTAAGTGGTGTTTCCTCTGAGCTTTAGATCTCTGGTCTGGAAGGAAAAGGGCTGATACTGTTCCCAACATCCTTCCCAGCTCCTCTGTGTGAGAACAGTGAGCCCTCCACTCTCCCTTCCCAACAGACAATCACTAAATAAACTGAGTCACCAACACCAGCCCCCAGCAGACTAGAGAAAAATCCTCCTATGAAGCAGAAACTGTGGGAGGACATAATGAATGGATTTAAAGAATCAAACAGCATAAATTTTGGAGTCTGGCAAATCTCTCTTGCTGTGAAACCATTGACAAGTTATGTGTATGGGGGAGGAGAGTTTTTATTTAATAACACAGGTAATTCACAAATACACCATTGTAAAAATTTTTAACTTAATGTAAAGAAAAACAAAAAAAAAAACAGAATAAATCCTGAAAAACCCCTTTAGTCATACTTTATCTTACTATCTCAACCCCACTTCCTTCCCTGAAGGTAATTTTAGTGCATATCCTTCCAGACATTTTTCTTTGTATTTATATAAATGCATCTACACACACATACATAAGTAGTTTTATTTTCATTCTTATATAAATGATGCAGCAGAAATCATATCATACTATGTATTCACCACATCATTACTTAATCCTGGACATACAGTGAGAAAATAGTTCCCAGCTTCCCTTGCAAATAGGTTGCGAACATGTGACTGAGTTATAGCCAATGGGAGTATGAGTAGATGTCACATGTCACTTCCAGCCCAAGGCAGTTATGATTGGGAATGGTTTCTTCACATTGCCTGTTTTTCATCCCCATGGCTAGAAGAAAAGGATTCTGAGATTATGGGATTACAAAATGGAGGCAACTTGGGTGCCAGGTCCCTGCTTAGAAGAAAGCCACACCAGAGAGTCAACTGGCCCACACTGGACTGTGACATGAGCAAGAAATAAACCTTGGTAGTGTTAACTCTCAGAAATCTGATGTTTCTATGTTACCAAAGAATAGCCTAGACTATCCTAATACAAAAAAATCATACTCTAGTTATTGTTCTGCATTTTTTTCCTTCTTAACAGTATGTATATGCAAGTCATTTATCTTCTCTTCATCACGATAATACAGAGCCATTGTATGAGGGGGAATTAATAGACAGCACTAAATGTAAATTCTCTGGAACTCAAGTAATCCTTTCCTCTTCCTATACTGCATGCCCTTCTTATAGCACCAACTAATATTCTGAAGGAAGCCTGAAACTTTGGGGTTTTGTTACCCCTCTTGGGAAACAAAATAGGTTCAATGCTTGCTTCGAGATGCTCTAAGAAGACTATCTTGTCCTTATAATAGCTCTTATGCTGGACCATCATCGGACGACAAATGCTACCACTAGCTATATATTCCTTTGGGTCTGGAGGCTTTAAGATTTCCTACAAATACTCCAGGGAACATAACACTCTAAACCTCATCTAGTTAAGTGGGGATTAGTGGTCCGTGCTGAGAATTTGATAATAACAGGGTGTGGGGTGGGTAATAAGAACACCAAGATAAGAAGGGAGTTGAAAGAACACAAAGTTCTTTGATTTTTCACAGTTCTATTTCATCAAAAAAAAAAAAAAAAAGGACATTTTTTTCCAGTAGAGCTCTAGTGTTTGTTACAGTCTGTTGTTTTCTAATTCTTGGGAAAGTGGTCACCCACACAGGGAATCCCTGACAGCATTCCATTAGCCAGAGTGTCCCAGTAACCAGAAGGCCCCAGAGATGTTCAGTAGGGAAGCATAATGATGATGAATCCTGTCCATATTGTTTATGATTTAACAACTGGTTTATTATGTAGGAAGTTCTGGGACACTCCTGGGAAACTATTTAAACAAATAATCTGCAGTTAAATGATCTAATAGAACAAGTGTTTTCAGGTTTTTGGAAGAGAAGCATGACCTAAAGCTATTCATAAACTCTTAGAATTGGAGGGTACTTTAAATGTCATCTAATAAGATCCCTTTATCATAGTAGTGAATAAACCAAGGCCTAGAGAAGTTAAGGAACTTTTCCAAGCTCAAAATTTGCATTCTTCACACATAGTCTTGCTACCAAAGGGTTGATGTCATTTCTACCACAATGACATCTCCCCAGTATTATGGAAAGAGCACTGGAATATGAGCCACAAGATCTGTTTCTAATGCAGGTTCTGACCCTCAGCAATGTATGACCTCAGCCAAGGGACTTTTAACCTTTCTGATCTAGGTCCACCAGTAAGCTTTTAGGAGCCTACCAATTATATGGCTCCCTTTGGAGGAAAATGGTTTCATGCAATCACTTCCTGCAAAAATTGCTATAGCTTATGCTTCAAGTGTTGAGCAAAATCAACCCTGCCACATTGTCACAACTTTTCTGGCCAGGGAGAGGAGAGTAGTCAAAGGCAACCACATATCAGCTCAGTGTGGGAAAGACCCATGACCTCAGAGATGGAAGAGTATGAAATCTACCCAGTAAGCACATAGGTATTGGAAGGTCTCTTTGGGATGCTTAAATGGTAGGTATAGTGAACTTGTTTGAGTATCTATCCAGCATCTCTCACTCTTTTCTCATTCCTAGGAGACTCCAGTTTTGTTCAAGCAACCATCCTCCCTCACTTTTCCTACACGCCTTCAGATGTGGGTTCTGAGTACACGAACCCAATCATAGCAGTCTCAGTGTTTGATTCAAGAACTCAGGTTTAAGCCAGTCAGCACATAGCATCCCCCTAACAACTATTATCTGTTCAGAAATGGGCACATGACTTAAGTTGGGCAATCAGGTAGAAGGGAAGAAATTTTCTTCCATGCTGGGGTAGAATTTTTGTTCCACACTTTTCCTATCTGTCTGTATGTGAAATAAGAAAACATATCAACCCCGGCAGCCATCTTGAAACTGTGAGGCAAGTTGGTCTGAGCCAAGACCAACTCTTAGAGGGGAAAGGAGCTGAGCAAATCACATAGAAATGGATCCAGATGAGCATATCTTGTCTACAGTCCCTCTTACCTCTAGACTTCCTTTATGTGAAATTTCAAATGTCTTTACCTCCTAAACAAGTATGAGACTTTCTGTTTCTTGCAGTTGGAAACATCTTAACCAATGGATGTGGTCATTTAAAATGCATATAGAAGACAAGTCCTTGGAAATCATGGTATATCCTAAATGAGGTTCAGAGATTGCCCCAGTGCCATTCGTCATAGTCCTGGAAGCACAGGGTCCCATGCACCATGCTGCTGCAGAGACCACATTCCATGCTACTCCACATTCTTTTATATCTCTGAAACAAACCACAGGAACTGAATTTGACCTAGCGTATCACTTATTATAACCTTTGAAGAGCCTGGTCAACATAGTCTCTAGCCCTCAGTTTCCATCTATAAAACAAGGTTGAAGATACTCATCCAACTGATAAGTAGTCTACCTGATAAGTCATTGGCCATTTCCAAAACTTCACCCATTTCTCTTCTAATCATCCTCTCTCTGTTCCCCTGGCTGTCTCAACCAAGAGCAAGGTCATATGCGGAGGAAACGGTTGGGGTGAAAAGCTGTGGTGCTAGAGCCACAATCTGAACAGGTAGGGTTTTGCTCTATAGATGACCACAGTCTCTGAGACACAAGAAAATTGATTAAGATGGAAGTGCATCACCCTTCTGACTCAGCCCACTGCCTGATGACACCTTGCGGAATGGGGCTAGGGCTCCATTTCTTACTGTGTGTCCTCTGACAGTCCTTTTGGCCTTTGGAACTCCATGCATTCCATCCCAGGGCCCAAGATGGTGCTGGAATGCAGCAAGTCACTTCTGCTCCTTCCCTGAGAACTTCTACCAGGTACAGACTAGGCCAGATTCTGAGAACAGGATCCTCCTAAGTGGAAGGGGCACATCAAATTGCACTGTATGCAGCTCTCACTTCCATCCCCCAGTTCTAAACATCTCAGCCAGGGGCCGCTGGGTAAGAATGAACACAGAAGGCAACCTTCTAGGGAATAAGAGAGCCAACAAAATCGCATGATGGAGACTGAGAGGCTTATACAAGCCTCCTCCTCTTCACCAAGGATGCGCGATGCAATCGCTTTTCTTCGACCAACCCCCCAAGGCAAGGCCTCCATCCCCAAAATATTCTTCCATTCCCTTGGGACAAGATATGACAGCACCGAGATGCTTTATCTGAAAAACAAGGAGGTTGGAATAGAGAATCACCGAAGTCACTTCAGACCACATATTCTTGGTTATAACGTCTCCTAGAAAGGAAATCATGAGACTCCTGGCATTTCAAATGTGAGCCAAGTAGCTTCTCTCTGGCCTCAGTGTCCTCTGCTCTTCCGTGGAGCTCTACCTGTCTCCCAGGGTCTACCCAGAATCAGAGGAGATGAGTAAATGTGAGAAATGAAATATAATCATTTCTGAGTCATCATTTTCATATTCGAATACTATGGAAATACTTCCTGGTGTTCCTCTCTCTCTCTGTCTCTCTCTCTCTCTCTCTCTCTCTCTCTCTCTCTCTCTCTGCCTCCAAGGAGCATGGAAAGGGGCTGACTTCCCACCCGGCTCTTCCCTCCGTGTTTTCTCTCTAATCTCAGCATTCTCAGGGACATTGGGACCTCTTTCCACAAGTCTCCCCAGTTGGGAAACACAACCCAGCCCTTCAGAAATTATCCCTCCTGCAAAGAACAGCCTCCACCAGCACTCTGGGGTTGGACTTTCACATGGGGCTTGCCTCCCCCAGGTCTCCTGCCCCTGGAGCAGCTGTGCGGGTATTAAGATGGGACCTTGGCAGTTCAGCTGTGGGTCACAGCAGGCCCTGCACACATCCCATGGGCTGTGTAGGCTCTCGGGCAGGCCTTTCTGCCCCCACCAGGGATCAGGGTGCACATCAGCCAGCTCCGCCTGGCTCCTGATCTGCCTTGGAATGCATGGGCCAGAGGGCAGCAAAGGCCCATGGGGCTAAGAAAACATATGCACCTCTTCCCATTCTACACTTTTCTCTCTTTTCAGCAGACTAAAGTTCAAGTCAGGGTCAGGGAAAGGGGGTTGCTAATGGAGCTCAGATTTCAGACACAGAAGGAGTTGGGAGGCTGTTTCTGAGCCTCTGTTTAAAGGCATCCTATAGGACATTTTCTCACTTTCCCAGTAATCGCGTGCTGAGAACCTGCTATGTGCCAGGCTCTGGGTCAAGGGCCAGGGGATACCAAGGCGGGTCCCACAAACCTCAGAGCGAGGGGACAGACCTATTCATGGTGTCAAAACTGCTAACAGTGGTACGTGGTAGGCGCAAAGGGCTGTGAGAGCTCTGAGAGGTGACAGCAGCCACGAAACATCTCAGAGGCTGTGGAGACTTACAGTCAGGCTAGTAAAATTGAGGTAGTAGGCAGGAGTTGTCTCTGATTTTCTTCTAACCATACAATAGTCAAGCAGAAATCCAGACACATGGTGGATATGGGTAGGGAGAATGAAAAAGAATACTTTTCATTATATCGTTCCTGAGGAACAAAAATACTAAGATATACAATCATAGTACATACTTAATCCTCCTCTTTCTTCTTTCTTCCTACTCCTACGCCTAGCCTAGCCAAAGACCCATTTTCACCAGCCCTTGCCAAACTATAAAAAGTTTGGTGATGCATGTACAGGTAAGGACTTAAGGGATAATCTCACTAAAGGGTGTTTGCATCTAAGTAGAGGGTCCTGAAATTTAACAATTCAGCCAACCTTTAGCGGAGATCCAGGCAAGGAAGGTACCCTGCCAGGTATCAGGAAATCAAAGGTACAATAGATAAGACATCTTTCCAAGATTAAAGTAAATTACACAAAAATACAAAGCCAGATGTTATAAGTCTAAGAAACTAAGAGTAAAATTGGGGATTTAGAGGAGGGAAAGCTGGGAGAATCCAGGAAGTTATCATGGGACAAGTGGCATTGAGATATATCTTGCTGTTCTTTGTACAGGCAGAGGTGGGCAAGGCATTCTAAGTGGAGGAAAAGACATGAACAAAGATAGAGAAGTGCATGCTGAGGTTTCCCCTTTCTTCTGGAGCTCAGCATAAGCATAAACAATCTAGACAAAATGTCAAAAAGAATACCAACAGTAGCTAATATTTATTGAGCTCTGACTCTACTTCAGGTACTCTTGATTTAATCCTCATGGCTGACTAAATAGATAATGTTACTCCACCCATTTTACAGATGAAAGAAACTGAGGCATAGGGAAGCTAAGTAACTTGCCCAAGCTTGCATCCCTTTCAAGTGGTGAAGCTAGGATTTAAATTCAGATCACCTGAACTGCCATATCACATTGCATATTGACTATTGTTTAAGGCTGTGTTTCTCAAACTATGTTCCATGAAATGCTGGTCTTACAAAATGCTAGCCCTCTCACCGCCCCCCAAAAAATATGTATTGGTCAAATGAGTTTAAGAAACTCTCTATACTGTACTGTACACCCTCTGGGAGAATGCACAACTATATATTAAAAGCTCTGATAACTCCTATCATAAAGAAACATGTTTAACTTTGTGTCACCCAGTGCTTTCCAAATTCATTTAACCAGAAAATTCTGCATTCATGTAGCACTTATTGACAACATAAGGCAGAGTCACCAACCGAAAATTCTTGGGAAATACTGCCTTGGGACATTTATTCCTCTCACTCCTTTGTTGTCGATGTGATTTCTAGGAGGAATAACAGTAGCTTCTATTCATTTACCTCTAGGGTTTTTCCAAGTGTTTTAACAAATACATTCTCACCTCGTAATATTTGAAGCTTTCAAACTATCTTTCACATTCCTTCTTTTTCCTTCTTTGAAGCAGACTTCCAAGAGATTTCAGTTTTGTAGGTATATCTCAGAAAGTTTACACCCATGTTTATGTTTTTTTTCAGATCCGAAGGGTGAAATATTCTAGTACTTAAAAAAAGAGCGAGAAATCCTTTTCTCCAAATAGATTTTATCAGTTTCTAGGAATTACTTTAAATGTGCTTATAATAGTAAATGTCAAAGATTAACGCTTTTCAACTCCCTTAACAGGTCTCCTCCCAGACATTTATTCTGATACAAACTACTTTCTGCTAAGGATTGCTTTACAAGGAACACAATTAATTTAAAAGTAAAACATTTTAAAAGAAAATGAGAGTTTTGGTTTTTTTAATAGAGCATTTTAATGGCTAAATGACTTCCCCTCCCAGAAATATTTCCATTCAAAAACAGAGTTTTGCTTAGCACAAAGGAATGGCTCTGTAACGTAGGGTTTCAGGCTGTAAGGGGAATATATGGGGAGGTGAGGGATGTTAATTGTATCCCTCAAATCACCTCACATAGGCAATTGCCATCTCTGTCTCTCAGGTTTGTTCTGATCATTCCTACCCTATCTATCTCCTTCTGAATTCTTGGAATGCATGGACATTGAAATTTGAGCGGGGGTGAATCCTGGCTCCATCACTAACTATCACTGGATAGTGTTTCTTAAACTACGTTTATCTCAGTTTCTTTATCACTCATTATAAAATAACACTGTTTAATAACACTGTGGTTTTGCAAGGATAAAACTGGAACAGATGCAAAGCATCTAGCACCCCGCCTGACACATAGCAGGCACCCAGTAAGGATGTGGATAGACATCTACCTTGGCAAATTGCAGGCAAGAGAGGCAACCAGGGGCCAAATGTTACTGCAGGGTCTCCAGGAGCGTGGCCTCTGAGATTTTTACTTAACATGGAAAAGTAGGTAAAGGCTTGTCTTCTCTCCCCATGGAAATCCAAGAGAGGACTCAATTAAGACCACTGGCTCACCACCCACCCCCATTTCTCTAGCACTGAATCCCATCATTCCACAATGACAGCTGTTCTGGGTCACATTCTAGGGAGCTTGGCCCTTGGAAAGGGAGGTTCAGGGAGTTCTTCGCAGCTGTGGCCCCAAAACCACACAGCGGAGTGGGGCACTGAGAGAGTAGACCGGGTTGGGGCAGGGGGGCCAGGAAGCCAGCGTGTTCTCAGACAAAATGCCAAGTTCAGCAGCCTGAATAAAAACCATCCTAACCCCCAAAGCCCAGAGGTCAACAACCGGAAATGGAAAACTACCAGCAATAAGTTGCTGTGGGCCGCAGTACCGCTGGATTTCAAAAGAAGCTGGACTGCATGAGTTCAGGCTTGATTTCTCCCTTTAGCTGCCCCCTTCTCTACTCCTTATAAGGATAAAAGGCTTTTGGTCTCAAATCGTGACTGTGAAGGCCCTGGAAAGGGGATGGGTTGCTGTCATGAGCATGGAATTAACCCAACAGCCCTTCCCTCTGCAATAGCCTCGCCCTGCAGTCAGGGTCTGAAACCCACCATAGCTATTTTGTTCCCCTTGGTTCCCCAGAGGCTGGCAGCTCTGGTTCCAGCCAGAGAGCCTGCATCCACTGTGGACTTCTTCCTCCCCACCAACCTCCACCTTGCATCCCCCAGCCTAAGAGAGCAGCCCTCCTCCTCTCTCCGTGCTCCTCCAGGAATCTTCCACAGGTAGTCTCAGGTGTCACCTGCAACCAGAGCTCCTGTCTGGCCTGCAGGACTTTGCACGGTCCCTGAGCCGGGCACCCCAGGCCCCAGCCAGAAAGCCGAAAGGCCTGTTGTTGCAGACATGAGGACAATGGGGCTGCCGGGCTGAAAGCATTCCAGTCTTCCACATTCAGTAGGAAGGGGTGTGTGGTGGGGAGGAAAGGTCTTTAATGCCGATGGTTTATGTTTTCCCAACCCAGCATCCCTCACAAACAGCTGTGTTTATACAAAACTAGAGGAGAGGGAGCAAGGGAGAGAAAGGACAGTATCCTAGGGATGACATCATTCTGTCTTGTCTGCTTCAACTCCCACCACTGTCAGCAGGAGAGGGGGGCCAGTGAGAGTTGCAGCGGGCTGGTGGATGTGCTTGGTGTAAGGACGTGCCGAGTGTTTATACGTGCATGTGTTTATTAGAGATCTAATTTTCCTATTCTCCACTCCGCTCCCTCCCCACTCCCTCCCAGAGCATCCTAATACATTTTGCAGAATACTGTTTTCCCAAGAACAGCACCTTCTGAGGAAAGCTAGATTTGGGGGTTTGTGTTCACTTCTTCTAATCTCTTTAACAAACCCCGTCTCACTGAAGAAAAACCTGACAGGAGGCAGAGTCATTAAAGTGAATTAAAATGCATCCAAGGAGTGATTAGCACCCAAAGCCATTCCCATATCAGACAAAGGCCCCTTTTATGCAGGCTCCAGCCGCTTGGAGTCCTGTAAGCAGAGATTAGGGAAAAATTCTCAGAACCTAGAAGCACTGGCTCTTTGGGAGCCAGGCCAACACAACCTACTCTGGCGAGACCTTAAGAACTCAGCTTCTGCTTAAGCTACGTTTGGCTCCTCAAGACTCAGACTGTAAGGGAGGGGGAGCTCCACAGGCACAAATATATTCCCCCACTTCATTGAGCCAGGTCTGTCCCTAACACAAATCAGTGCACAAGGCCCTCACCTGTTCTTAAACTTTGCCAGGAGACATAATGTGATCATCCCCCAGCCTCCTGCCTCTGTGCCTCAGGTAGGAAACCCTTCCACCAGCAGTCTAAGCATAGTCCCTTCTGAGCTCCATCATCTCATCTGCAGCTATCTAACTGAGCATCTACTTTGTGCCAGGCTGAGCATTACATGGTGTGGATGCAAAGAGATGGCCAGAATAGGATCCCTGCTGTCAAGGCACTTACTGTTTGAGAAAGACAGATATGTTAATTGCAAGTGCAATTAAGTATTATATGGACCTAGTGAAGGATGTCTGTAAAGATGTGGGAAGGGTATCAAAGATGGTCACTTCTACATCTGGAAGGCGCAGGAAAATTTCATAGTAAAGCTGACGCATGAGCCAAGTTTTGAAAGAGGAGAACATGCTCACTAGGTAAACTTGGGCTGGGGCTGAAGACCTAAAGGAGGAGGGAGAACATTCCAGGCAGAGAGTGCAGCATAACTAAAGGCGTCAGAGCATGACAGAGCATGTTGCCCTGAGTGGCCTTCAAGGGTTCTTCCCTAGAGGAGCAGCGCATCCAAGCAGCAATGTTGCAAGAGATGAAATGAGAGGTCGATGGAGGTCGGATTATAAAGGGCTTTGTGTGCCTATCTGAGGAGTTGGAAGAAATGTAGTCTTCAAACCTCAGAGCTGTGGAGGAGTATTAAGCAAGGAACATTCCACAGTCAGACATGCATTTTAGAGAGATCCCTTTGGGAGGTATCCAAGGCTGGAGGCAGAGAGACCAGCTGGAAAATCATTTCAAAGAACTCAGAGAAGAGTTGGTGAGGATTTAATGGGTGGTGGCGACAACACAGGGGTTGGAGAGGAGGAATACATATAAGAAGCATATTAAAAGAGGAAAACAATGGAAGAACCATTCTGAATCAGATGACTGGTGAGGGAAATGGAGGAATCTGGAATTACTCCAAGGCTTGGCAGCTGGATGATATAACATCAGTTCCCAAAACAGGGGCGTCAGGGAAAGAAGGCTATTGGGGAAAAAGCAACTGTCACCTCTTGAGCACCATCTTGGCCTCACCTCTGACGGCAGCCAACGCTTCAGCCGCCAGTTCTGGGTAGCTTCCACCAGTTCTGAGTAGATGCAACGTGGAGGCACCCCACCTGCAGCCTGTGTCCCTTCCCTGGGGCTCTTTGCACTGGGCTTCTCTAGCCTGCAGTGGCTTCCATGCCTAAGGGAACCACTGGAGGCTCACGTGAAGTGCAGGAGAATTAACACCCAGTGGGCACCCAATAGAGGATGAGAGCTGATGGAAGAATACTTCATCTTCGCAGAAGGTCCCAGAGGCTGGATCACCCAGTGGCCAGATCTTTATATCAGATCTCCCTCCTTCCTGTTTCATTCTCCTTTTCCCTCACTCATCTTTGGGAACATTTTCCCACATAAACTATTCACACATGGGATGGTTAATCTTACATGTCAACTTAGTTGGGCTACAATGCCCAGATATACGGTCAAACATTTTTCTGGATGTTTCTGTAAGGATGCTTTTGGATGAGATTATCATTAAATCAGTTAACTTTGTATAAAGCTTATTACCTCCATAATGTGGGTGGGCCTCATGCAATCAGTTGAAGGGCAAAATAGAATAAAATAACAGACTGCCCTCTCCCAAGCAAGAGGGAATTCTGCCAGGAGATGGTCTTCAGATGTGAACAGCAACATCAGCCCTTCCTGGGTCTCCAGCTTGATGGCCCACCCTGAAGATTTTGGACTTTCCAGTCTCCTTAATGGCATGAGCTCGTTCCTTAAAATAAATCTCTTTCGGGCTTCCCTGGTGGCGCAGTGGTTGAGAGTCCGCCTGCCGATGCAGGGGACACGGGTTCGTGCCCCGGTCCGGGAAGATCCCACATGCCGCGGAGCGGCTGGGCCCGTGAGCCATGGCCGCTGAGCCTGCGCGTCCAGAGCCTGTGCCCCGCAACGGGAGAGGCCACAACAGTGAGAGGCCCGCGTACCGCAAAAATAAATAAATAAATAAATCTCTTTCTAAATACACATCCTATTTGTTCTGTTTCTCTGGAGAACCCTAACACGATACATAAGTCTCTGTTTCAGGCTCTGCCTTCTACAGAGCCCAGCCTAAGATAGGGGAACAATGTTGACCTTGAGATTATTATGGGACAAGGAGATGAAAATGGATACCCAACTGGGGGTACCAACAAGAGGAATGTGGATTTAGGACTCACCCACGTGAAAATGGTACTTGAGGCCAGGAGGATGGATAGAGGGAAAAGAGAGATGACATAGATCCTGCAAAGCCTCTAGATACCATGTTAAATTCCTTGCCTTCACCCAAAATGAATTAACTCAGCTGCTTTGCACAAACGTACTCAAATATTCTGAGAGAAGGAAATATTTTAATGACAAAATATTTTAATGAGGAAATCTCATTAAAATAAATAAAAGCATCATTGTACCCATAAAATATGAACACATATATGATTCTTACAAGGGTCACAATTTCAACTTGAAATGTTTAAAAACAATTGCACTCTTTCACCCAGTCAGTCACTTGATATCAGTCTATCTGCAGCCATGAGGCTACAGTGGTCACACTGGGCTACATCTTAGTCTCTATCCCTTTTCTGTATTAGCCATATCTTTCTGGCCCCCAAAGCAGTGGAAAGCACAACTTTGCTTTTGGAATAGGATTCTTTTTGTCTTAAGCTAACCCCTACTCCAAGACTCCGCAATGGCATTATCCCTCACACTGGCCGGATGGCATCCTGGCACGGACTGCTGTGGGAATGGCTACACGGACTGGAGTCCTAACCTGGCTCCAATTGCTGGCTCATCCTGCGACTCTAAGCATGCTGCTGCCCTTCTCTGGACTCAGTCTTCTCACATAGGAAATGGGAGAGTGAACCAGAGGCTCTTTACATCCCTTTTATATCTAGAATCCTGGCATTCTAAGATATCACATGCTTACTCCCTGCATATCACTCCCTTCTGGAGAAGCTTGGGGTAACATCCATTATGCTCTCCTCCTCGCCATTGGTGTCAGGTCCTTTGATCAACTGATCACCATGTGCTCAACCCAATACACATCCCCTACACACACCTCACACACACACCCCTCATACATCTATATTCACTACTCCATGGTCTGTATCCACTTCAGTCCCACCCCTACATAGGAAGGTTCTGGAACAGGTTGCAGATGTGAAAACTCAGAGAGAAGGAAGAGGCAACAAGTATGCCAATGAAGAGTTAATAAAGGTTTCCCCAACCTACCCCTTTAAAAAATGGAAAAGCTATTTGTCTTTTATAGTTTACTTAGCTACTTCATCAGCCATCAGAGAAACCCCTTTTCTTATTTAGTTCTTGGAGGAATCTTGACTCACTTTCATCTTTTAATTATTTGTACTTATTTTAACATCTGTGCACATTCTGCAGGCTTTGACCAAGAACCTACATTCCCAGGCCAAGAATCTTACTGGTAATGATCAGAAGGGAAGGAAGCCATTCCTTCCAGGATCCTGGCTCACTGACATGGCCAACTTCTGAATGTTTCCAGGATCTGGCCAAGGAGCCCATTGTTCCCTGATCACCTCATCTGAAAAAGCTCACTCTCTCAGTTTCTATCTCAGTCTGTTGTTTCCCTCCCTCATAGCACCAATTTGGACATATATACATTTATACTTTTGTTCCATTATGTATGCTGCTTGACTGCAAGACTGCTATGGAAAGGTATCTGTTGAACCACTGCATCCTCAGCTCACAGCACAATGTGTGGCATATAATAGATGTTCAATAAATGCTTCTTGAATGTTGATTCATGAAGCAGCTGGACCAAAAATGCAAGACATTAAATCTTAACAACAGAATTAACAGCCCTCAAGTTTCAGCTGTTCTCTCACTTGTGGACGAAGAAAACGAAAATGGGCTGAAAAACATCCAAGTTATGAGGGTCTTGAGGCCCTGGAGCAAGTTTAAATAGAAGAAAAGGCCCTGGACTAAGAGCCAGGAAGTCTGAGTTCAAATACCAGCTGTTTCTTGATCAATGCATGACCTTGGGCAAGTATCCTCTTCTCCCTGGGTCTCTATTTCCTGTAGAACGAGGAAATTGCACCTGATGAGTATTTTTTTCAAGGTTTTTTAGCAAAAGAACTTCATATTTTATAGAGCAGATCAAAGTAGCATTTCATTAACATACAATATTTCCTAAATTCAAATGCATAATATTTACTTGTTATTTATACAAACCGTGCACCTGATGAGGCTATTTTGATAAATACAAAAACATCATATCCAGATGTATGAATAAAAACTGACACCTATGTTCAATTTAATTACAGAGTCTCAAAATTCAGATTCACACAGATAGATAGTTTAAAAGTGGTTACTCTTCAGATAAACAGTTCTGATTTCCAGTATGCACCTCAAAGCGTAACCTGGTAAGGCAGAGACTGGTAAGCTGATAGACTACATTTCCCAGAGTCCCTCACAGTTAGAAACGGCCACGTGACAGATTTCTAGCCAATACCACGCGGAGGGTGCGCGCAGACCCCAAAAATCTCTGACACACTACCTTTCAGCTCTTGGCCCCTCTGCTGGCTCAACGCAGAGGAACACAGAAAACTTGGAAGTCCTAGGTGAGAGATGGTGGAACCATGAGACGGAAGGAGCCTGGGTCCTCACAACTCTACTGGAAGGACAGCTGACCAGCACTCAGAAATACCAATTTTAGGCTTTATTCTTCTAATGTACTTGATCTATAGAATAATTTTTTACAGCAACTAGCATTACTCTAACAACCTGGCAACACAAGTTAGTTTTTTGGAGTTCTCAAATCCATTAAAATGGGGTGTTTTTACTAGAGCTTTCAAAATAGTTTTTTTTTTTTCCAGAATGAAATGGGAATAAAATAAATGCTTGCGGTATCCCTGAAACTCCCTCATGACGCCCCAGATCTTCATGAAACATAGCTGAAAATCACTGAACAAGATCTCCAGACTAGAGTCAGTGCTTAGGGAGAGAGTCTACCCCCCATTGTATGGATGTGGCCTCTGCCAAAATGCCAGATGTGGACGGTTGACAGCTTGGCTTTCTGACTGCTAGACTGTCTTGTCCATCCTGTATCATCATGCCTGGGTCCCAAGGTCTGATGCTGGGGGAAAAAAAAGCCAACGTTTTATTGTTGAATATTTTTCTAATTTTCCAAAGGGAAAAATTATATTTGTCTTTGTAAAAGAAGAAATAAAGCCCTTCTGCCTCTGAAATAAAACAGCATCTAAGAAAATCCAGGGGACACACATGATACTTCTAGCTTAATTTTTGCATATTTAGGGCAGTAAGGGCCTTCTTTAAAGAACTTTGGCTCTAAGATCTTATTTCTTTTAAATGTAGTATCATGCTAAAAATGGCCTGAACTGTCTGTCAAGCAATGATACTTTGTTTGGAAGGTCCTTCAAAGCAAAGTCAAAATTAATGCATTTTTTTTCATGTGTTCTACTTATTTCCAAATACATTAATGAATGGCACTTTGATGAATCTCACAATTACTAACCAGAACAAAAAGAAGCAAGACCATTTTCTTCTGCCGTGGTCTTCCTTCAGGAACCATCATGCTCAGAAGCTGGGACATGGCCACTGTGATCTCTGCAGTGCACAGTCACTAGTAAATGGATGCCACACCCATGCACAGATCAGAAGCTCCCAGCCCTAATCTAAAAGCAGAACTACCCCAGGAACTTTTTCTAGGCTCCTAAGAAGGCCAGTCTCTGTGGTCGACAAGGAGAAGATAGCAATAGGGAAAACCTTGACATTTCCCAGATTCTAAATGTATCTTAACTTAATAATGTTCACCTCTAGAAACAGTACATGCTATCAGTCTGCAGGGAATTTAAGACCTCAAAGAGCCTCCTCTCTTCGAGCTTAAGAGCCTTGAAGAGAGGAATTAGCCTATAGGATAAAGAAGAGATTCAAAGAGACTTTGAATTTGGGCAACCCTAAGTTTGAATCCAATGCTTTGCATGTTGCTGTGTGACTTTAGGCCAGTTACATAACCACCCTGAGCCAGCCAGCAGCTTACAATGTGAAAATGGCAACTGGAGAGGAGCTCAGGGTCTAATTCGGTGCAACCCTGAGACTTCATGCCCACCCGCAGGTCCTCTGATCCCCACTAAGTCTCACTTTCTCCCATGGTTCTAAAGTACTCCACTAAGTACTGAAAATTCTAGAAGGAGAGGATGCTCTGTCCCCGCTGGCCAGAGACTCAGAGCTATTGAGTTCTTGCCCATTTCTGTGGTAGAAGGGGAGGGGTTGTTTTCCTTTCTCTTTTTCTCTCCTTTTGTTTTTCTTTTGCAGAACACTTGAGAAGCATGGGGAAAACAACCTTTGTGAGCTCCTGTGAAGATGTAACTCTAGATGGCCTCCCAGCTGGTCCAGCCCTGCCGAGTGTCAGGCAGGAGACCACAAAGAGAAGGGGGGTTTCCTCACAAAGGAGGCATGGGTCTCTGGGAGTAGACAATCCAAGGTTGAACCAAAATAAACTTGTCATAGTCTGAATGCTGGGACAGGCAAAAATGACTCGTAGTACATAAGACCACCCCTCTCCTGGGCCAGACTAGAGATCAGTGCCTGGAGAGAGGGTCTAAAATGGCTCGTGTCTTCCCTCCAGTGTATGGATGTGGCCTCTACCAAAATGCCAGATGTGGATGGTTGACATGTTGGCTTTCTGACCGCTAGACTGTCTTGTCCATCCTATATCACATGCCTGGGTCCCAAGGTCTGACACTGCAGAAAAAAGTAATTTATTGCATCCTCCTTCTGGAGGGATTATACCCATTTCTATTTCTCCAGATAGTCCTCATACCAGACTCAGTTTTCTTTCTCTCCAGATCTGCTTGACCCCACCTGCCCCGGACCTGGGTTGCTTGCTCAGTGGAGAGTCTTGGCTACCATAGCTACCTTACCTCATCTTCTAAAACTGCCAGCTGACTCAGCCTCCCCAAAGGGCAGGAGCTGGGTTTCAGTGAGGCCTCCAGCATGTCTGTTCTGGGGTGAGTGTTCTGGTGGTTATGGAGCCTCGGCAACTCCAGCACTCAGGTCTGACCCAGCTGGATTCACGGAGGGGTAAACTCTGAATAATGAGAGGCAAATGATGGAAAGGGTCTGGCCAATAAATCTTCTTCTCTGCTCTCCAGAGTCGAGTCTCCTAAGGACTGTTCCAAGATAGTCCAAGACTATTCCTTACATTCTCTCCAAAGACTTCGCATGTGCCCAGATGCCTCACTGCTTGTCTTCTTGTAAGGCTGTGGCCAACTCCTTAGGCACCACTTTGTATTTTCTTTCCCTCCTTCCCTGCCTCATCTTTATCCCTTACTCTTGCTGGCCTCGGAGTGTACTCTGCAAAACAATGTTAGCATGCTTGCCTCAGGCTCTGTGTTTAAAGAATGTAGCCTGAAACAGCCCTCATTATAGCTTCCCTCTCCCTAGCTGGAGGAAGTAATTTAGGCAGACTGCCTCCCCCCACTTGGCTCTTCTATTTCCTCCTTCTTCAAATTGTATGCCTCCCAAATGGAAGTAGTGTAGTATACCTCTCCCGCTGTTACACCAATGAATTATATTACTTTTTTTTTTTTTTGCTTCATTTATTTTTGGTTTTATACCTTGAACTTGGAGTTTTAGGATGCCCTTGGTGGATTTATTCAAAAATAAGACATAAATCCATGTAGTTGCCTTTCCAATGATCTATCTAGAAAGAAGTAAAATCCCATTCCCATAGACCCTGAACAAGGTCTGCATCTGTGCAGCAAAGAAAACCCAGGCCGATAGCTTCCAATGGCAGAGTTCACCCTGGGATAGCATTTCCCAAAGTCTGATCCACAGAACACTAGTTGTGTGGGATATTAAAAATTAAATGGTTCTATTCTCAAATACACTTGGGTGCTTAAAGGTTAAACCAAATTAAGTAGTTCCCCTTACCCTGTAGGAATTTTGAGATTTTACTACAGTGGTGTATAATATTACCCTCTAAGAGAGGAGTCTGAACCTTTTTCAGAATTTACTGGGACACACGTTTGTTTTTTTTTCCTGAGCATCTCATAGGATTGATGCTGAACAAAATACTCAGTTCCTATGCTTACTGATGTGGTAGAAATTCTAGACACACCAGCTTTGGGGAAGAATTCTCTCTACTCTTCAGACTTTAAATTACAGAATCTTTGGGTCCCTGTTAAAATACCATGGCTGTATATAATCAATCTTACTCTACTGCCCCTTGGGAAAATATTAGAAGTCTACTATCTAGAGACCTATAGAACTAAGAAAGGCTGAGGTTAACCATCAAGAACTAATCCTAGGCAAAGCCTACTTCCTTCTTCCTATTCTCTCCCATCCACAGAATGATTTTTATTCATGATCTGCCAACTTCCTTTCCACATAATGATACAGCTACTCTCGCAACAGCAGGCCCAATAATAACCACTGTCAACCTGACTAAGCAAATCCCAGCAGGAAGAAGAAACTGAAGCACAGCTCACCTTCCCAGCCTGCATATTTCCCACACATGTCCCCACCCTTACCCAACCCAACTGAGATCGGCAGGCATTAAAGGTTCAAGGCATTCTGTTCTCCTCCCCGCCCACCAGTGCTCCCTAAAATCACGTTTCAGTTCTAGGATTAGTAAAGTGCAACCAGAAATTTTGCTGCTGTTAGTCCTGGGGGTTAAACATGCCATCCCCGCATAAAATCTTGGGAGTGAAGGCTCAGTAAGCAAAGCAAGGCCAATGACTCCCACCCCTCTGGTAATAAGCAGCGGAAATGAGCGGTTGGGGAAAGCCAGTGCCCCACATAAATCCACGTGTTAGCAGACCTGCGTGCAGGGAGAAGGCTGAAATGCGGGACCAGGACAGAGCATGAAGCTGGAGATTCACAAGAAGGAGGGTCTATAGAGATCACCTAAACAAGCTCCTACATTTTACACAGAAGAGACAGAGGTGCAAAGAGGCACCCTTGCTCGCCCAAGGCCACAGCATGCACCAGTGGTTGAGCCGGGAGAAGGACCCCAGGCTAATCTTCACAGAGCAAAATCCAGGGCAGCTCAGCCAAGCTATTTTGAACAAAAGCGTTTCTTTTGGTCCCTTAGACATTAAAGTGTGCCACCTAAGTTTGGGGAGCCAGTGACACCAGCAATGGAATAAAAATTGCAGAGTGCAGATGTTTTTTAATCTCCCTTTGGGTCCTCCTTCTCTAGGGGCAGGGGAGGTATGCAGTACTAAGATGGGAAAATGATGCTAACATTCTTAGGAGGAAATTTGAAAGACAATCTGCATTCTAGATTCTCCCATCACAGTCAGATAACTAAGCCTAATTTAACAGTTTAATTACAGGGAATAACTGTTGGAATATAGAACAAAGAGGAGGAGAAATAAGAAGAACTTTGAGCTAAATTCCTCTCTGGTCTGACTAAGCAGAATACCCCTCCTTTCAACACTCGGGGACCTGTAGTTTCCCTTGGAAACTAGGCCAGATCCCACTCCTGGGCACCTCAGAATCTAACCCAAATAGAGGGAAAGACATCTATTTTGTGGCCTTTATATTTCTATATAAATTCTTGCTTGGTCATGCCGGGCATAGGAAAGACAGGCAGCACTGTGAGAATAACCCAAACCCCAGCTAGTGGGAAAGTTGTGCAGTGTCCCAAGCAGTCCCTCCGATTCCAGCCATCTGGAAACCCTGCCCCGTCTTCTGACAGCTTCCCAAGCCCTGACACACAGACTCAGCACAGCACTCGTGCTCTGTGACTGAGCGGAGCGTGGAGGGAGCTACGGAGCCACGGTAAGCGACAGCTCGCGCAGCCAAGGAGTGTTCCCAGAGGTCCATTCCCAAAGTCACTTCTTATTTCCTGTCCTCCTGCGGGACTGGCGTTCAGATGATCCTCTCATCTCTGGCTTTTGGAAAAATACAGCCAGGGAAAAAGAAAAAAAAAAGTACCCTGCCAAGCCAGCATGCTGTCAGCACCGTCCCCAACCTAGTGTGGAAACTGAGCCTCACACAATGTTCCCCTGAGGAAGCCCGAGGGCTGGGGACCTCACACACTCCACGGGTTTTACCAAGGGAAGCCAAGGTCATTTCTATCTAATGTGCCTTCTGTTTCTATGACTCAGGGACCCCATGATCTATGGTTTGATGGCAAACAAGACAAGACTGACCAACATCTCCCAGAGTATTTCATCAACCAAAACCTAGATACACTCAAACACATCAAATGGTACCTCTGCATGTATATTTTTTTTATTTTTATTTTTTTTATTTTTTTAACATCTTTATTGGAGTATAATTGCTTTACAATGGTGTGTTAGTTTCTGCTTTACAACAAAGTGAATCAGTTATACACATACATATGTTCCCATATCTCTTCCCTCTTGCGTCTCCCTCCC
>NC_041215.1:118819687-118885140 GCF_002837175.3 Physeter macrocephalus | reverse complement strand
GGTTGTATGGTAGTTCTATTTGTAGTTTTTTAAGGAACCTCCATACTGTTCTCCATACTGGCTGTATCAATTTATATTCCCACCAGCAGTGCAAGAGTGTTCCCTTTTCTCCACACCCTCTCCAGCATTTATTGTTTCTAGAGTTTTTGATGATGGCCATTCTGACCGGTGTGAGATGATATCTCATGGTAGTTTTGACTTGCATTTCTCTAATGATTAATGATGTTGAGCATTCTTTCACGTGTTTGTTGGCAATCTGTATATCTTCTTTGGAGAAATGTCTATTTAGGTCTTCTGCCCATTTTTGGATTGGGTTGTTTGTTTTTTTGATATTGAGCTGCATGAGCTGCTTGTAAATTTTGGAGATTAATCCTTTGTCAGTTGCTTCATTTGCAAATATTTTCTCCCATTCTGAGGGCTGTCTTTGGGTCTTGTTTATGGTATCCTTTGCTGTGCAAAAGCTTTTAAGTTTCCTTAGGTCCCTCTTTTTTTTTTTAACCTGGCAGATGTGGTTCTGCAAAGCTAATGGACACATTCCCATGATGAAGGGCCACCAATCATCATAGGGCACTTTGCTCGTCCTCCCCACCATGTCCTGGGTCCAGGAAAAGTCCAGAAGAATGTCTCCCCTTCACCATTCCAACCCTCTGGCAAATGCTTGTTTGTCAATATTGTCCAAGAAAGAGGAGGATTAGGCAAGTGGGACAAATTGGGGGGATACTAGAAGGGGCACAGACTCTGCTGCCTCATCTGTTTCTGGTGAACAGGAACAGGTGACCCCAACCATCATCTCTCCTCTCTAATGCCCCCCCCAACTTCCCCTTGGCCCATCTGAGTTCTTTCGGGCTCCAGTCTGCCCCCAAACCAACAGACCATTCTCTCTCAACCAAACCCTGTCCAGCAACACCTGGGCCCTATTTGTTCTGTGGGGAAGGGAAGCTGGCCAGAGCTGGAGGAAGGATGAGGTCCTTTTCTCATCTGTATGACATGAAGTTCAGGGCCCCAGCCCGCCCCAGTCCAGGACACTAAGAAAAGCAGGCCGTGGATGTGGGGCTATGATCCAAGTTCCCAGGATCAAGATGCCTCTTCTTCAGGGAGCATCCCTCTCCCCCTGCACCAGGCACACAGTGGTGATCCAGGGAGAGAAAATTCACAACTGTACAACAGTTTCTCGGCATACTTCCTGGACGCTTTCTAGAACATATTGTGAATTCCTCCTGGGTAATGTCGTAAAGGCACAGAGGTTGCACAGCTGAGCCAAGTTGTCATGTACTGCACACACTTCAGGTGCAGCTTATCATTCCTTGCCCCCAGGAGTCTTCAGGGGACCGATCATTAATATCCTCGGAAGGCCTGGAGACTTCTGGCTGATTCCGAAAGAGACACCCAGCCCCAGAGCCTCTCCCAGGATGGAACAGGCTGACTTCTAAAAGGACAAGTCACAAACCAGAGTTTCTTAGGGCTGGAGACAACTCAGAAATGGCATAGGTTCTTTCCTAGGGCCCCCAACCAGGGCCATGACTAAAAGATCCCCAGGAAGGTGACATGGTTATTTTGAAATGCCTAAAAGAGTGGTAATTCAGGCTCACTAGAGTGCAGGGAAAACACTACATAATGTCTACACTAAATGCCTACAACTTGTACTGCCACCAAAACCCACTTTCTCATATCCTCCAAAGCCTTCCTTGGCTCCCTGTTGCCAAAAGAATTAATTCCAAACCTGGCACTTCATTGAAAGCCCGCCTTGATCAGTACCCAATCTACAAACCTAAGGTGAATTCCCATTAAGCAGCTCCACGCACTCTGTGCCCCCAGCCACACCGGTCTGGTCATTCGTCCCCAAGCGCACTCTGAACTTGGGCCCATGCTCTTCTCCTTGCCTGCTGTACAACCACCATGACCACCATGACCACCACCATGACCACCACCATGACCATCACCACCACTAGCCATCTGCTCTACTCCTTTCTAAGGAACCAGCTTAATTGTCACGTGTTCCATAAAGGATTCCCCTCTAAATGACTATTAACAACTCCTACCTTTGTATTTCCATGAAAGTAAACACCAACTTAGAGAGCAAGACAGGACAAAGACTTATTAATTCATTCATTCATAAACATCTACTGAGCAGCTAGAGTATGCCAGGCCCCCAGCACTTTGCTAAGAACGGTCAGTCTACAAAATTGAATAAGACACGGACGTTTGGGCTGCTCGCAGTGCAACAGGACAGTCCGATAAAATAACACACACCACAGTATAATAAGACAACTGCTCTAGTGGACATGCAAATATTGTGCTGGGGCAGAGGGGACACTGGGACAGATGATGCACGTGCTCGACAAATAAATTAATTCAAACCACAAGTGCCACTGAAGAAATATCAGCAACCACAGAAAGGGTCTTGGGAATTACATGACTGATGTGTGTAGAAGGAACTAGGCTAGTTAGAGATAAACTCAACAGCAGTGCTGACTCTGCTCCCCCCCAGAGAGGTCTTGGGGTTCTCATGGCATCTTCATGAACAAAGTCTTCCCAGATGAAATCAGACTGGGGCTTACTCAAGGTGTACGGAAAAATTCTAATGTAAATTAAAAGCCTACTTCCCCAAGTTCAATGGAACTCAATCCAACAAATATTCCAGGGCCCTATTGAGTGGCGCTATGAAGTCATTCTTCTGCATGAAACCAAGCTCAGGCCTTAAAGATGGGGGTCCAATTCCAGAAATCCATAGTTATTCCCAGGCAGGCTAGGAATTTTGTTCCTAAAGAACTTCCTCTGTAGCCCACAGCAAGTGCCTTTCTGCATTCTCTGTTTCTCCCATGAGACTCTCAACTCCAAGAAGGCAGGGACTGAATTGGCTTGGTTCATTGGATTTCATATTTTCAGCCCTAGAACTCCCTACTTGGAGTAAGGAGTTTTACAAATGAGTAAAACAGAGCAAAACAATGCTTGTTTTGTGAGGCCAGAGACTGTGCTATTGTTCTAAATTGCTGCTGTAATAAATCACCACAAAATTAGTAGCTTAAAATGACACAAATTTATTATCTTACAGCTCCAGAGGTTAGAAGTCCAACACAGACCTCCTGGGCTGAAATCGAGGTGTCAACAGGACTGCGTTGCTTTCTGGAGGATCTAGGGGAGAATCCTTTTCCTTGCCTTTTCCAGCTTCTAGAAACTATCCATGTGGCTCCTTTTCTCCACCTTCAAAGCTAACAGCATTGCATCTCTTAAAACTTTTCTTCCATAAGCATATCTTCTTCTCTGACTCTCTTCCACTTTTAAGAACTCGTGTGATTACATTGGGCCCACTTGGATAATCAAAATTAATCACCCTATTTCATGGTCATCTGATTAATAACCTCAATTCCATCTGCAGCCTTAATTCCCCTTTGCCATGTTACACAAATCTGGGGGGACATTTTTCTCCCTACCACAGAGCCCAGCGCACCAGGGTCCGTGGGAGAAGACACATTCCAGGAGGACCTCTTCACCTCTGAGACTTCCTTACACCAGGCTGTTTGAAGGCAGGGTATGTATTGCATCCATTTCCGGGTTTCTTTCCTTTTCTTCCTCTGGGCATAGGAGCATGCTTGTCTCCAGGCAGGCAGGCCAGAGGCATCACAGAATTAACACCTTAGGGAGCAGCCTTCAACCAACAATGGACAGGAGCTGGTGGATAAACACCCCAGCTTCTTTGCCCCTCAGTGGGACAGTTCTAAGGCAAGGTCTACACAGTCTCCCAGGTGATCCTTGTGGAATTGATTGAGCCCGGTTGTCCACAGCAGTGACCTACTTACTAATACAAGTGGGGTGACCCACTTGTTCCAGTTGCCCTGGGACTTTCCCAGTTTAGCACTGGAAGTCCCACATCCCAGTGGGACTCAGTCCCCAGCAAACCAGATGGCTGGTCATCCTAAACCAACCTACTCACTACCACATCTTTCCTTCCTCCCTTCCCCATCTCATTTCCCCACTCCCCACTGGTACATCCTGGTATCACCTCCCAAATCAACAACTTATCTTGGCATCTGCTTCTAGGAACAGCCAAGCTAAGACAAGCCCATGGTCCAGTTTGTGTCTAGCTGGCAGAGCTAGTGCTTTATGGCCACACATGTTGTGCACTTCAAAACTCCAGGGGGCGCCATTTCCATAGACTATGATGTGAACCATCTCCCAAGTGGAGTGCGCTAGAGGCCCTTATAACAGCTGGTATCTTTGACCAGGCCATCTGTCAGGTTGTTCTGGAATGAAAGTCTCTTTTCCCCACCTCCCACCACATGGGAAAGAAGCAGCACACATTACCAGAGAAAATCGTACCATAAAGAAGGAGCAGGTTTAATCCTCCCCCACACTTCTGCCCGTGGCCCCAGCCCTGCCCTGCCCTTTTCCAGATGTTCCCACTTAGTCATTCTGGGAGACTAGCAGACAAACGGCATGACTGTGCCTGGACACCCTTCACAATCGATTGAGCTGTGGCAGCTGGGCTTGCCCCCAGATGGGGAGAGCTCTGTGCAGACAGCAATTATGCATGGGAAACCAGAGGGCCTTGGGGACCGGACAGCCACAGCCTGTGCCTCTGCGATTCTCACTCAACTTCAATTAGCAGCCCTGAAAATGAGGACGGGCTCTCTAAGTTCCAACATGCCTCCCACAAACAGAAGTTTGGCCTCACCTGGGGAGACAGCCCATCCCCAGGGATGGAAGGCAGCTCCAGCAGTGGACATCTGGACACCCCTAATGAGGCCAGCCCAGGATGGGAGCTCAGCTAATTGCTCAAATCAGCCGTGATGTCTGGATTCCAGCTGCCACGTCTGGCAGCCTCATTTGGATGTCTTGAGTCTACTGTGAGGTTGGGACTGAGAGACCCTTAGGAACAGGGAATGTCAGCTGGGGTTCATGCTGAAGCAATTAAGGGGACTTTTGTTGTAGGTGAAGAATGGCAGGATAGTAAAATAAAAATATCACAGCTTGCTGACATCTTACCAGGAAATCCACAGTCCCCAGCCAAAATGGGCCATTCCAGGAATACGGAGCATGTGGTGTGTGACTGCAGAGGAAGGGAGGGAAGACCAGAAACTGTGCTGGACCCTGAATTGGGAGCCTGGGTTCTCAAGATGCAAATCGACCAGATGACTGCCCTTCCTCACATTCCTCATCTCCCCCACCCTGAGAAACAGAAGGGCCCTACTTATCCACCCTGAAGCTAATGAAGTTTAATCTCCAGGGCCCCCCACTTGCACATGCCAGTTTCAAGGCCCTGGAAAGAGTCCTAGAGATGTTTCACATGGTGGACTATTTTTTTGCAAAATTTGCAGAGGAAAGATATTTTAACCATAATCAGTTAAGACCACTGTCTCTTTCCATTCTGACTTTCCCTCAGTCACATATCCTCTAATATCAGGTGGTGTTGGTATTTGGAGGATTTAGCTAAAGGAGAATTGAATTTAAGGTACTTTTAGTCTTGGTTCAGTGGGATAATTGTATGTGGTTCACAGTTCCTTCTGCTTACAATTCCAGCTGCCCCATGGCAGGAATGGTTCCCAGAAATATTCCTACTACCCACTCTACTGACCCACCCAGTGTCATGGCATAAAGGTGTCAGGCCAGAGGTGCTATCGTGACAAAGGTATCCTATGGCACTAGAATTGGAAGTATCTGTATAATGTAGAAGAATTAAGGTTTGAAATATAAGGAGCCAGAAGCTAAGCCATGGAAAATTATACGATCATTGGAAGCATAGAATCGTACATGGAAGATTCAGTTCTCATTGGTCCCTAGGCAAAAGGAAGTATTCTCTTACCAGGAGTGCACTTGACAACTCTATGTATACAGTTACAAACACATTATACATTTAAATTTGTTTTCATAGATTTCTACATGAAATCAGAAGAGGTAACTTTGACATCAACACATGATTATAACAAAAAAGTTTTTGATCATTCCAAAAGCAGTGATTCACTAACAGAGATGCATTTTAAATAAGAAAAATGAATAGACTCTTGGATGGTTAGGTAGTTCAATTTTAAAAGAGAAGAAAATTATACAAACACATTGGAAAACAAGTTTAATTTCTTGCTGATTGTGGTGGCACTAAAAAATAACAAAACTCACAATATACTACTACAACACCATGAAAGGCAAATTGGTTAATGAGTGCAGTCAATTCAGGGGGCATTTAAAATTAGTCACTGCTCAAGAAAGCTTATCAATAACAAATAACAACAACAACAAAATTCGATTGAAAAATGGGAAAAGGGGGCTTCCCTGGTGGCGCAGTTGTTGAGAATCCGCCTGCCGATGCAGGGGACACGGGTTCGTGCCCCGGTCCGGGAAGATCCCACATGCCGCGGAGCGGCTGGGCCCGTGAGCCACGGCGGCTGAGCCTGCGCGTCCGGAGCCTGTGCCCCGCAACGGGAGAGGCCACAACAGTGACAGGCCCGCCTAAAAAAAAAAAAAAAAAAAAAAAAAAAAGGTTAAGATGGTAAATTTTATGTTATGCATATTTTACCATAATTAAATTCTTTTAATTTAAAAAAAGAAAAATTTAAAGTGCCTTAAATCTTCCAGCTCATATATGACAGAAAAGTGATTGAGATGTTCCCAAATTTAGTATTTAAAACCCAAAAAGTTACATGACATTGTCAATAACAAGTCATAAAACTGACAAAAAAATTTACTAAGTGATCAATAATTTTAAAAGTGCATATAATCAAGGTTGAAAAAAACTAAATTATCTTTCTGTAATTATTCTTGCTGTCAAAAATATTACCAAATTGCTGACATATAAAAAAGCAATAAAACAATATGCAGTCACAATATAGAAAAAGTATCATAGAGATGGTCTGTTAATCAATAAAACTATAAGTGTTATTTTTAGATTCTGTTATGTTCATGGTATTTTGTCTGCATTTTTTAATTTGCAATTTGTTGTGATTTCTTTTCTCGTTCTAACTGAATGTTCACTTTTGTATAGAATTTTGTATTCTTTTTCTTAAAGAGGGACCCCAAATTAGACACACATAAGGCCCCATAGAACCTGCATATCCCCTTCCTTATGCCCATTGCTCAACACAGCAGTGCTCTGGGGGAAACTTGAATTATGGCCTATAACTCTACCTGCTAGAGATGGGGCCAGAGGAACCACATGGCTGTCACTCTGCCTTGAGTTTGTCCAGCCACAGTCTGAGTCTCAGTTCTCTATATTAAAATGAGGGGAAATTCCTTGGAATTTCCTACTTCCCACAGGCAAGGCTGGGGATTCACAGGAAATCAGCATGAAACCAAAAGCACCCTAGAAACAAAGTCATAAAAGGAAAAAAAAGAATAAACCAGTATTTCCTGAAGCCTGTACCTCATTTATTTGAATTTTCCCAAGGTGCCTTGTCCCATTTAACCTCCCATCTATGTTTGGGAGTGGAGTGGCAGTGGAATGACAAAGGCCATGGAACAATGACTGAGTATAAGGGAAATGGGAAGGGATCCCAGGCTAACTTGGACCCATTGAACAAGGAGAAGCCCATTCGGGATCTGTTGGGCAAGAAGGACACTTTGGAGAACTTGGTGGTCTACTAGTTTGGAGAAGAGTCAAAAGAAAATCTAAGAGTAATTAAGTTGAAATCCCTCTTCTAGATTTTTCTCTTTGGTAAGTCAAAGCAGAAGAATATGGACCCAGCAGACTGTTTCAGAGCTTGAGTGTAATAGAAGATAATAACCCTCAAGATAAAAGGGGGAAATAGAGTAAAATTCATTCATTCAAGACTGATAGATTGGATATGGAAGATAAGAAAAAAAAGTCGAATCAAGAATGATTCCTAGATTTGGGGCTCAGGCAACTGGATCGAAGGAAATGCTATGAGATAAGGGAGGCTGAGGGAGAAACAGGGCAGATGGTACATCAAGTTCCTTTCTGCTCAAGTTAAAGTCGAGAAACGTGTAAGACATCCAGATAGAGATACTAAGTCGACTGTTGGTTATAGAAATGTGAGGCTCAGAGAAGAGGTCTGATTTCAAATTATATTTTGGGGAGTCATCAGAATAATGGTGGTATTTAAACCCATGAGAATGGATTTGATCATCTAAGAAGAGGAGAAAGGAGGGGAGAGGAGGAGAAACTAAAGCTAAAGGACCCAAGGATTTAGATCGCAAGCGAAGAAGCCAACACCATGTTCAGTGACTCCATGCTGGCAGCTTGAAATCAGTCATGATGGGAGTATTTACACCATGGAAACCAGCAAATTCTACTAATGGGTACTTTTACCTCCTCCTGGAGAGCCAGTTGTTAAATATTTCCAGCACACCACTGAATAGTGTCATGTAAGATGTGACACTTTATGTATGCCAAAGGGGAAAAAAGTTAAGGTCAAATAAACTTTGGGGAAACACAACTTACCTCTCTTGGAAATTCCCAATACACATTAGCATATTAAAGACTCAGAGAAATCCTTCTATAAAGAAATCTATTTAACTTTTTTTTTAATAAACAAAGAGTTTTTCAAACTTATTTAGCGATAGAATCCTTTTTTGTAGAATCTCTGTCACTGTCACATGAAGTTCATGCTGCTTTGGACTTTTCTTTTTACATAAAACTAAGTTGTTAGCATTGACATAGAGATAGAATTGGCCATAATAGTTCTGCTGTTCATTCCCATGGCTATTTCGAGAGGTGTGTAGATGATGAATGTTTGCAGCCATTCTTGTGACTGCTGAAAGACACTTATTATTTACGGCCAGAGTTCTGGGTGGTGATTGCTGTCATTAATAATGATAGTTTAGCCCCAAGGCTGGGGAGACGGCAGATCTGGAGTCTCTCTGCTTAGCCTGACATTCCTGGGATACAGGAGTAGGGCCTGTAAAGCTCAAAGCACTTAGTACCAGCATGGGGAGTGCTAGATTTCAAATTCTTTCCTCAGTCAAGAGCAGGCGCTTGGGGGCCCAGGGCAGGGGTCTCATTCTAAATGTGGAAAGCACCACTGGCTAACAGATTGAAGCAAGGAGCTCCTGGGGACCCGGTGGGACCGAGCAACTATGTTCATTAAGGGATCCAGGAAGTGGCCATGGGGGTCTTGTCCATCGACAACTTGGCAGGACACAAAGTATTTTACCAAAAGGAACCTCACAGCTGGAAGGAGCAGGTGCGGGCAGAGCAGAGCCAGTGCAAACGCTGGAGAGAGATTAAGGCAGGAAGGAAATTGGATTTTCCCAAGTTCCAAAGGGGAGGGGTGCACTAGGAGGAGAAAAGTGGTGAGAGAAAGAGAGAGAGGGACTGAAATTGATTTAGGACTTGAAATAAATATTCTTAACCAGCAAAGGGGGTTGTCATTTTGCATTTTAACAATTTAACAGGCCCAAAGCCCCAGCATTAACTGAATCCATGCCTTCAACAGAGGGGGAGGTTATCAGTTGCTGAACAGGAACAACTAAAACTAAACAGAAATTTTCACATCCTCATTCCCCCAGGAGAAGGACCTGGTGCCAGGAAAATTGCCTCTCCCAGCTGACCCTCCGCCCACCCAGTGTTCCCTGTCTCTGGACAAAGTGACTCGTTCCCAGCCCTGGCCTTGGTGGTGGCCCCATCCTGTAGCTCTGGATGGATATCAGCAAGTGGCAGGTTCTCCCCAGGGCAGAGAAGAAGAAGGCCCGTACCAGAAACCAACAAGCTGCAAGGCTTTCCTTCTAGACAAGGATAAAATGGAAGGTGGCCGCGTTTCCAGAAATCTATGGAGTTCTGTCTCTAATCTCCTTAGGTTCAACTTGGGGCCATGTTTCCTCCCCCTCTTCCTCTAACTCCAATCATTTGGAAGTAATGTTTTATTTTCTAGATTTGATTCACAGAACAAAACAAAGCAAAACACACACACACACACACACACACACACATACACACACACACACAAACCAAACAAACAAAAAACATGAGAAGGTCAGCTAGATATAATGGCTCAATAAATCATATTTTAAAAACCAATAGAAGGTCATGAAATGTGAAAATAAAGACCTGTGCACATTCCAAAGACGGCAGGGTGCTTCATCCATACACTCATGAGTCACCTTATGGCTGAGAACACAGCCTTTACTTATAAATACTGAGGGTCCCAAATGGTCTTTTCCCTCCTGGATGTTTGCCCCCCAGATGTTATCACCGCAGAAGATTTTGGAAGGGGGTTAATGCTTGCATTTTAAGACAACAGCAATTACATTGGAAAACTTCTCATTATTATTCATATTTAATCTTTAAATTGTGATTGACATTCTAAAAAGTCATTCTCACATACATTATTGTATTTAGTCCTCAAAAGAATCCCATGAGTCAGGTGATATTATGATCCTCATTTTCCAGTTGCAGAAACTGAGGCTCAGAGAGCTTGAGACAAGCAGGGCCCAGGTCACACAGCTGGTAAGCAGATCTGTGTGACTCTAAATCTCTTGCTCCTTCCCCTTCCCCTAATCCTTTGGAAGGCAAGCATCCTGACAATGTACTCTGCAGGGCCCCCAACACAGAGACTTGTGCAGGCAACTGTTTAGTTAAAGATGGAATAGGAGGGCCCATTTTCCCACTGACCCTAACGTTACCCTTGGTTTTTGTTCACCAACAAACCCCTATTTGCTCTGTCTCCTGTCTCTTCATATACAATGTACCCTCCTCAACTCCCAAACCCATTCCATATGCCAGATTGCTGAATTTGCTGGAGTGGCCCGAAATGTGCAAAATATACAGCCCCAAGGCCCAGACCCAGTCCTTCCTTCCCTAATAGTCCTGCCAGAAAGCACAGGGCCCTTTGGGCTGGAGGGTGGAAGAAAATGACAGGGAAAATTGAGAGTACCCAGCAAATATTTGTTGAACTGATTATTTTCCAGACAAGTCCACTGAACACATCACATCATATATCTCGTTCTCTCAGGCTTCTAGCCAATTTTTACATCCTTCTCATTTTTGTCTGACCCCTTTTCAGTCAGGACCAGACCCTGGCTCCAGACCCCAACCAGAAAAGAGATGAATTCAAGCTCACCTGTGAGAGCTGTGAAAGGACCACATCTAGCCTTTGCCCCTTAGATCTCTCTCTTTATGCTGCCTCACTCTCCTTGAATCCCTTCCCACTTCTAGCCACTCCCTCATCCAGGAATCTGCAGTGGCTCCTCACTGACTCTAGGCTTAACTCTAAATTTCTCAGCAAGGCACTTTACAACTCCATACCATTCAAACACTATTCATGCCGTGCATGCATGAATATATTGGATGTATGTATAGATGCATGGATAGATGGACAAATGAATGGATGGATGAAAGGACAAATGGATCTAATACGCAATTTCCTGTTAGAACATTTCCTCTGTGCCCATGAGGGAGCAGCAGTCTTCTGCCTCTGGGGAAAATGAAGAACCTTATCCCCCTTTCCTGCATATCCCCTTCCCACACGCACACACATTTACCACTATTGACATCTTGGTCTCTATAGTTTTTATGGCTTGTAATCTATCCTATCAGCCAGGGGAAGAGCCACCCCCTAAAAGGTGAACTATCCTGGAGCCTTAGGCCCTAAGACTTCTAAGAGTAATAAACAATGTTGACTCAAGTAACTTACTCTCAAGCCTCCACTGCCTGGTTTATAAAATTGAGGTCTTCATATGGAGCAGAGTTGGGATCTCAAAAACCCCTCTTTGCTTGGAAATAAGCAGTATTCCTCAATTTCTTAGACATTAGCCATCATTAGCCATTAGAAAATACAGCTGCTGAAAGATATTTGGAAAATCCCCCAAAGTATCGCATTTGCAAACGCAGTACCCTTGAGTGTAGCTAATGGATCATGACCTCTGCCTAAGGCTGGGAGTGTCCAAACTGAGCAGCTCCTGAAAGGGCCCCCGGGGTATACCGTAGATGAGCAAGACCAAGCTCCCCCAGCTGCTGCTCCTGCAGCCGGGGCCATGTAGGGAGGTGGTCTGAGCAGCCTGAGAGAGGCAGAGTCTTTCACCACCCGCCTCTGCATTCCCTGAACTTTGGTATCTCTGGACCATAGTACACATTCTCTTCCATGGTCACGTTAACCTAATGTCTCTCTTTTATCATTCTTAATCTTTTTAGTCATTCTAATGAAGAGCTTTGGGGCCTCTTTACTGCTCCGCACTGAGCAGGAGTTGGATTTTTAGTCTTGTGAATTGTGAACAAGAGCTCTATTTGTTATTGCTTTTTATGAGTACACACTCCTTCCCCGATGATAGTTGCTTAAGAGGCCAAGGTGAAGAAGTAAGTGATTCTACAGATGCTCCCTTGTTTCATTCTCAGACTTCTCACCCACCCACTAACCTATGATGTTTCCAGCTGTGAAACAGGAGAGACCCTTACATGACCCCTCAACTACCCCGAGCTCGAAGAAAGCCTGTTCCCAGGCTGGTCCAGCACTGTTCTAGTGGATGCATGAGCATTGGCCTAAAACAGAACACTGCATCCTGAATCTAATGGAAGCTGGCCTAGAGGCTCTAAGTGGCCAAGGACAGAGCATGAGGGTTAAGAATCAGAGGCCTTTGTTCCACCAGAGGCTGCTTCCAGATAAGTCCTTTCCCTCCCTGGGCCTGTTTTCCTTCTGTAAAGGAGGGAGACTCGACTTACTTCCAATGTCAATGACAATTATGAAGCAGCTCTGAAAGACCTACTACCAGGAAATGTGAAAGCACATTATGAAGAAAGGTGTAGAGAAGATCTGGTTAAATTGAAAAATACTGTGTTCATGTAAAGATGTCAAGTGTCCCAGATTAATCTGTAAATTTAATGCAATCACAGTATTCAGGAAACTTGATGATTCTAAAATCGATATGGAACAATTGCGTAAGAGTAATCAATACAGTATTGGGTAAAATGAAGACAAAGAAGAACGCAAAAGGAAATTCACCCCATCAAGTAAAATAATTATAACACCCTAGAAATGTTTAAAATGTGGTATTGGTTCAGGAATAAATGAATAGGTCAATGCAACAGAACAACTACAAATAACTAATGTGTGTCCTCCCAAAGAAGCCCCTACCCATGTCTTAATCCCTGGAGCCTGTGAATATGTTATATTAGGTTGTATATTAGTTTGCTAGGGCTGCCATAACAAAACACCCTAGACTGGGGGGCTTAAACAACAGAAATTTACCTTCTCACAGTTCTGGAGGCTGAAAGATCAAGATCAAGGTGCCAGCAGAGCTGGTTTTCTCTGAGGCCTTTCTCCTTGGTTTGCAGGTGACCAACCTATTACTTCCTCTTCACTTTGTCTTTTCCTCTGTACTCATGCATCCCTGGTGTCTCTTTGTATGTCCAAATTTCCTCTTCTTAAAAAGACACCAGGGCTTCCCTGGTGGCGCAGTGGTTGGGAGTCCGCCTGCCGATGCAGGGGATGCGGGTTCGTGCCCCCGGGAAGATCCCACGTGCCGCGGAGCGGCTGGGCCCGTGAGCCATGGCCGCTGGGCCTGCGCGTCCGGAGCCTGTGCTCCGCAACGGGAGAGACCACAACAGTGAGAGGCCCGCGTACCGCAAAAAAATAAAAAAAACAAAACAAAAAAAGACACCAGTCAGGTTGTATTAGGGTCCACTCATATGACTTCACTTAATCTTAATTACCTCTGTAAAGTCACTTTCTCCAGATACAGTCACATTCTGAGATACTGGGGGTTAGTGCTCCAACATATAAATTACGGGGAGACAGGAATTAGCTCATAACACACAGCAGCGGCAGCGGGGAATTAAAGCTGCAGATGGAATTAATTATCTGACCTTGAACGAGGTGAGGAGATTATCCTGGATTATCTAGTTAGGCCCAGTGTAATCACAAGGGTCCTTCTAAGTGAAAGAGGGGATCATGAGAGGCAACTTCAGAGTGATGCAGCATGAGAAAGACCTTACTGGCCATTGCTGACTCTAAAATAGAAGGGGGCCATGAACCAAGGAATGTGGGCAGCTGGAAAGAGCAAGGGAACAGATTCTCCAGTAGAGCCTCCCCAGAAATGCAGCCCTGCCAACACCTTGATTTTAGCCCCATGAAACCACTGCAGACTCTGATCTCTAGAACTGTAAGATAATAAATTTGTGGTGCTTTAAGCCACTAAATCTGTGTAATTTGTTACAACAGCAATAGGAAACTAATACATCATGTATATAAAGGAATTAAGATATGATAAAAGCATAATTTCAAATAACTGGAAAAGGATAGGCAATTAGCTAGTCATCTGGTTAAAAATAAATCAATGGAATCAGATTTCTATGCCATGTCATTCACAAAAATGAAGTCCAGATGGATTTAAAAACCTTAACAATCTGCACATGAAAGTATTGGAAGAAAATATGGGAGAATGTGTTTATGACTTTGGAGTAGGGAAGGGGAAATACATAACAAAAAATTAATAAACTTGACAATATTAAAATATAAAACATTTTTTGCAAAAGACACCGTCAACCAAGTCAAAAGGCATGCAGAAATGGGAGAAACACATTTGCAACATACATACCCTTTGAATTTTGTGGTCGTTTTTCCTTCTTGCAAACAAAACCTCCATGGGAACGCAAGGCTTTGTTTGACTGAAGTGAAAAACAAATTATGATTTCTTAGGGCATTTCTTCCCTCTATCTTTCCCACCTTCTCTGGCTCGATTTCCTTGCACACACCTGTGGAGTCAGCTAAGTTCAGCCCGTGTTCACAGGAAAGGACTGCGGAAAGGCTAACCTATTTAGGACCTGCTGAACGTGTGGCCGAAATTGGCTATTTCCTCTTTTTCTCTTCTTCCTGGGCACAAAACTGGACTGCATTCCCCAGGCTTGCTTGCAGTTAGATGTGTCCACCTGAGGCCTAGACAATGGAATGTGGGCACATGGTCTTTCTTCTGCTGCTGACTTGATACACATGAGGGTGCAAACTTGGAAGCCAGTGCTGAAGGTACAGAACCAGATGGAAGGAACTTGCATCCCCGACTCATTGCCGGGAAGAAAGCCACCCAGTGATCAGAAACACCCATACTGGACTTATGAGAACTAGAAGGAATTATATTTAAGCGACAAGACATTTTTTAGTTTGTGTTTGTTTCAATCGCTGAATTATGTTAATTCAGAAGCCAACCTGACTTCGTTTGGCAACTCTCTTGGTCTGACATCGCCTCAATAGCCCAACTGAGCCTAACAATTCTTTGCGTTACATTACCTCTTTGAGAAACCACAGTGGTGTTTTGTCTCATGACTGGGCCCTGGAGCTGCCTGCAGTTCCTCAGTCACTTCAATGGTCCCGATAACACAGAATGAGCAAAAGAGAAGATCTTTGTCTCCCTCCACCCAACAGCCTCGCCCTCCCTACCTCTTGCCGCACCCAGACAAGAAGCAAACCATAAAACATGTCCCTGCCTCCTGCTGGCATTCAGTGGACCTCACCCAGGGCTGCAAACTGGAGATATGAGGACCCAGCAGAGTGTGTTTTGTCCCCTGTGTCCATGATGTCATTGCTTGGACAGCCACATATCAGACATCACCTCCACCCCAAGAAAGGACAGGTGAGCCACAGAAACAAATTCCCTAACACTACCCTCTGACACCTCTTCCAAGTGGTCACCCTATTCACCTACTCCCTCTGATCCAGCTTACACACCGGAACCAGGGACACACATCCTGGAAAAGGGGGCTGCTGGAAGACTGGAAACTCCTCAAAGACCAGGCTTTGTTCATCTGTGTATCCTCCATCCCAAGGCACACAACCCCAAGGGCACAAAGACGAACTCGCATCTGTATAGCTCTTTAGAGAATGCCTCTCTGTGTCCAATCTCTTTGTCTTACACATGGCAGACATTGAGGAAATCTACCTGGACTGGATTGGAATGGAATTGGATTGGGACCGAGCTGTCAGCTGAAAAGGTACCTCTTTCCCTATTCTCCCAGGGAGAGCTGCTTTTTATTCCCTCCTCTACTCATCCACGGCTCTTTCTTGATGCTTTTGTTTGGCCCTCGCCATGCAAAATTGCAATCAATCTGTTTCCATGTCTGCATTCCCAATATACAATGAACTCCCCTAATACAGGGTCGCCGTGTCTTTTTCATTTTTACATCTCCAGGCCTGATACCTAGGCATTCCAAGGACGAGTAAATAAATTAATGAACAGACCCTGGCCTGACGGAGCCATCTTTCCACCAAAAAGGAATTATAGCTCTAAGTCCGTTAACTTTTAGAGACAGATAGAAGAATAAGAAACAGAGTATCTGAGCACTTAAGGGAACCTGAAAGGGCATCGATTCCATCCTTTCAATGCAGGAAATCCCTCCAAAAGATTCCAGATTTGAACCTTTGATTTAAATACCCCCCCAAAATCAGAAGTTTACTGCCTTAATAAAACAGTCCCTTCCACTGTTAGACAGCTTTGGTTGTTAAAATGTTCTTCCCCCTAGTCGGTGAAAGCCTTCCCCCTGCTAACCTCTCTGTGGGATCAAGTTGTGCCCTCTGGAGAAAACATCTCTGAAATACTCCTAACTCATCACAGAGATTCTAGAAGCTGCCACGATCCTGCTCCCTGGGCCATCTCAGATCTGTCACTTCTGGTAAGTATCCTGCACAGCCAGGGAGTTCCTTTCCCTGCCTCCAGCTAGGATTCTCAAATATATATCCCATTCCTTTTGGAAGAATACCCAGAGGAAAGAAATCCAGGCTGTTCCTCTTTGTTTGTTCCTGGTGCTGAAACATCCTAGCGGGCACTTCTAACTTAAATTCTTTTTATTGCAGTCCCTGTTGCTTCTTTCAGTAAAGAAAGAGAACTTTTGGCCCCTGTCCACTACATAAAGCCTAACCAATCCCTCTCTTTTCTTCCTCCCCCAGCACATGTCCTTGGCAACACAGCCTTCCCTTTTATGAGCTGATTCATAGGTTTTGGGTAAACAAAGCCCTCCCTTAAGCACCCTCCATGACCACGTGTGGCTGAGCCTGTAGCATCCCAGTGAGCAATGTAGCCTGGAGGTCGTGGCTCCGTGCACAGTGCCAGCAGGCCCCAGGACACATCCCGAGGCGCCTGTGCCCGCAGCGTCACCGCTTGGACAGCCACGTGTGGGAGTGCCACTTCCACTAGGGGATGGAAGGACGTGAGAGCCAGCAGGTCCCTCTGGGCAGACCTACTGTGGACTCCAACTCTCCCCTGCTGACCAGCCCCGAGGAGCACTGGCCCCCATGCCACGAGCTTAATTACTTTGCAAGAGGACATTTGTAACTGGACTTCCTCTTTGTTCTCAGAGGAAGCTAGCAGTGGGCACCAGAACAAAGGCGGGTCTCTGCAGAACACGGGTGAAGGAATTCACCCATGCTGTGAATCTGGGTCTGGGCCCACGTGTGCAGAGGACCAGGAACACGGGGGCTGCGGGAACGTGAGGATGGGGCTCGGGGGGGACTAAATCCCCACCTGAGTGGTCCAGCAGCCCTCTCCCTGGGCTCCCACTACACCCAGCCCTGTCTGAACTGATTTGTGGAGCCCGAAAGGAAAAAACGCCTTGAGGGCTTCTTTCCTCCATCCCCCTGATCCTGGCATCCCATTGTCTTAAAAAGGAGTCTCTTTTCGGTTTTGGGAAAATGGATTGGGTTGGAGGGAGTGTGAGATTGCGTTGCTCACCTGATCTAGGACTTTTACTCTCATTATTAGAATAACCTTCTTGATGTCTGGCCTCCATCCCTCCAGCTACTTGATGATGTGAGTCTATGGAGACTCATAAGAGGCTATCGGGGCATCCTTCAATGCACAGAATGGGATTGGTGGGCCCCTCACTCCCTTGACTCTCCCTCCTGACCTGTCTGGGAAGAGATTCCTTTGGTATAATAATTCTCTGAGGTAATTCTCTGCAGCAGTATTAGTGAAGGAGAGGTCTGGGTGTGATCAGTGCTCTACTCTGAGAGACTTGAACAAGAAAAGCCCTCTTCTACTGAGGACTGAAGGGCTCCTCTGGCTCCCAGCGGCCAAGAGGGGTGAGGAAAGAGGCAGAGAGAAGACCTAGATGTGCGGAAGGGAAGCGACAAAGAGTCAAGTGTGAGAAGGAATGCCAAGATGCCCATCCAGCACTGACAATCTACCAGCTGAAAGACAACACCTTAGAAATGGTCATCTTTGCCACAAGCCTCCCATTCCCTGGGCTCTATGTGTTTGTGGTTACCCCAAATTATTTCCTTTCTGTGATGGACATACCTGCTCTCTTTTCTGAAGGGCACAATCTGCACACCTGTGAGTCATCTTCCTGTGTATGTCACAGCCATTTCCAAATCGTGCATTGGCTTGCTTTTCTCCAGAATGGCCCTCTCTCCTCTCACTTTCTTGCCAGAAATTTAAAAGGAAATTTAAAAGGAAAGGAAACTCACGAACTGAATGTTTAACTTAAGCTAGGACATGAGAGAAATGCTTTACATAAATGTTTTCATGTCCACCTGCTAGCTACCCCCAAAGGTGTGTGTAATTTTATTATCTAAAGGGGATACACGTTTCTCAGATGAGGAAACTGAGGCTAGGGAAATGAAATGAGTAGCCCTGGGTCACAGAGGTTGGGCCCTGGATCTGTGAGACTCCAAGGACAGGCCTTCATGGTCCCTCTCTCAGCTCTGAGTCTCTGCTAGCAACCTTGACCCACCCTCACATCTCCCATATTCCTTTAGCCCCGATACTGATCTGAGCACTTGACCTGGATCTGAGCAGGAGGAAAAACAGCATCCTGTGGCCAAACTTGAAAGGCTAGAGCTAGAAACCCTAGCTCTGGGTCAGACCCGTGCCTGAGACTGTGGGCGTGGAAGCTGCCAGTAGGAGATGAGGTGTCTGGATAGAAACGCTAGCCACAGCACACAAGGCTTAAGGGCCAGGAAAGGGCCCCAACTCACTAACAGTGGAGCTTCTCTAAAAATCATAGTGTGCAGTGGCCTGGAGTCAGCCTCTGTAATTACCAAAGTGATGTCAGGAAGATGTATTTCCCAAATGTGGTAGATTCTCAATTCTCTGTTTTCCTCTTTAAAGCACAAATGTGAATCCTAAAGGGATCTCTGAATACAAGAAACATACAGAGGCTGTAGAATCACAGACTACCAAGGCCAGACAGGATCTCCAAGTTCATCTGGCCCGAACCCCCTGGGAAGTTAGCAGCTCAGGGAGAGAACGTCTCCCCCAGGTTAGACTATGGCAGAAGGTGGACTGAACCCCGGGTTCCCTGAACTGCCGTCCAATGGTCCCACCATCAAAAGACACATTTAGGTTCCCTCCAGTTCTGGGATCCCCGAACTGCCGTCCAGTTGTCCCACGATCAGATGACACATTTAGGTTTCCTCCAGCTCCGGGATGCCATGGGGGTAGTAGAAGTGGCTGTTACAGGAAACCCCAAGAAAGGCCCAGCACTCACCCCTATCTGGGAGCGAAGTCCGTCCCTGCCTCCCCCTCATGCTGTCCAGCTTCCTCCCAACCCAGCATCTCCTCTTCCACAGGACCCAGCCAAAGAGGACTTCTGTTCCCTTCCACATACACCAGGCTCATAAATACACAGCAGAAGCTTGTCTGCTTCCCAACTCTTTCTGTGTCGCCTGAGTCAAAGGAGACAGAACAAAGACTCTGTGTGTTGGGTTCAAAATGGACAAGGGGTGAACTCAAGGATAGTGTTAGGGTTCATGGAGTATGATGGGGGAGGCCAAGGTCTCTACCCAGAGCGATAAGAAAATGAAGAACCATGGAGGGGAATTCATCATACTGCAGGGAGCCCATTTCTCGGTCTCCAGCCAGAGCTTTCTGTTCCTAATTCATAAGCGGCCCCTTTTTCAAGGCTCGGGACCCCTTGACAGACTCTGGCTTCGGTTTCTTTTGTTTTGGTTTTATCTCAAGAAGAAAAGGGACTAGAAGCTTAGCTGAGAAGAGACTCTTTTAATCCACCTGGGGAGGGACTAGACCACTTCACCAGGCCACTCTTTGCCCAGGAGGCCTTCCTGGAGTCTGACACCCCAGAGTCCCCTCCCTGCCCCCAGAGAAGCCCAGTCCTCCTTTTCCAGAGGGCATGAGAGCCTCCAAGCTTGTCTGCCACCCACCAGCTGCCTTGTCAGGGTATAAAACTGCCAGCCAGCCCACAGTTTCCCCAAACATGCTCCCAGATTATCTTACCACGGAGGGGTTACCTAACACAGAGATCTTGCTGCGTGGCTCAGGAAAGTATCCTGACAGCCACAGAAAGGTAAATTGAGACACAAACTCAGGCCATCCAGGGCCAGTAGCAACATGGCCCTTGGCCTGGCAGTTCTCGCCTGTAAGCAGCTCTCCTCTTCCTCTTGTTTCCCCCTCTCTCTGTTTTCTTTCCTAAGGATTCAGTTGTCATCTTCATTGTTCCATAGATGGAAAGGGAGCTCTATCTGAGCCGACGCCAAGCACTGTGTGTTCCTTACAGTTTGGTTTGGAAATAACTTGAAACTCTCTGCCCGCCCCCCTCCCCACCCGCCAGACATCCCCCACAGTCCCCCCAGCTCCTGTGATCTCTCCTATCAGGGCCCCATGAAGGCTGCTGCAGAAGCAGTGAGGCTTTTTCCAGTCCACCCTGACCATATGCAAGCCGGAGCAGGCCAGTGGAAATATTGCCATCCTGTCTGAGCTTGGGCGAGAGAGTTTGTTGGGAGCGTGGGCGCTGGGAGGGAGACACAGCTCTGCTTACAGCCTCTCTGGGAGTCCTGAGGTCCCCGTGCACAGTTGAGGTAGAGTCCAGAGTCCCAATTTACTGAGTGAGGGCTGAGGATAACTAAAGGCATGATGCTATCCCTCTACCCTCTTGGGTCAGCTAGCTCCTAGTCAGCTCCTGGAAGAACCAAAGGTAAGAGAGATGGAACATCATGGAGAAGAGGAGTAGAGTCTCACCTGGTGTGTTGGTCATTCTCCATTCGCCCTCCACCCACCCCAGATCCACTCTCTGCTCTGTTCCGTGCCCTGGGACCCCTGGCAATGACGTCAACCACTGCTTTCTGGCACCCAGCAGGGTTCAGCCACTGGAACACTCCAGGAGGCAGCTGGAGAGTGGAGAAGCAGAGGTCTCTTCTCGTGCTGCATTTCCAGCATATCCCACCACCCTCACCCCACCCTCCGGCCCCAGCTCCCCCAGACGGTCCTCACTCAGCCCTGGAAACACTGTCCCCTCCCTTGTTTCTGCAGCCCTAAGGTGGTCACCGCTCCTGCTGCTGTGGCTCTCCAGGCGTCTCAACTTCCCTCGCGTACCCCTTTAACATCCTGCCCACACTCCTGCAAACAGCCCCTCAGCAGAGTCATGTTTGAACCATCCAAGATGGTTCTTGCCAGGACGCTGACTGAGGCACCCGGTATGTTCAAGGCAAGTGTGGAGGTTAAAAAAAGAGAGAAAGGGACTGTTCAGCCTGAGAGATCATGTGTGGTCCCAGAAACAGCAGCGTCAGCACCGCCTGAGGACTGGGTAGAAATGCAAATGTGTGGGCTCGAGACCTAGTAATTCTTCCTGAGCCCTACTGATTCTGAAACTCTGAGAGCGGGTCCCACCGCCTCAGTTTTAACAAGGTTTCATTTTAACAATCTCATTTAACATCTCAGGTTTAACAGTCACTTCTGGGTGATTCTGGAACACAGGAAAGTTAGAGAAATACTGGTCCAGAACCTCAGAAGCTGTGGGTCCCAATGAGAAACACCTCTCTCTCTCTCTCTCTCTCTCTCTCTCCCTCTCTCTGCTTTCCCTGCCTATTCCTATCCCATCCTGAAGGGAAGAAGATAAGGGAACAGAGCATCCAGATTTTCCAAAATCATGGAAATTGGGTTTCTCTCCCCTAGGTCATCCAAAGATGACCCTGCAGGTGGCATTTACCACCTGGATGGTAGCTTAGGCTAAAGAGGTCATTGTGAGTAGACAGTCCCTTGCTGTACTGTACAAAGGGGATAGATGCTTTTTGATGCAGTCAGTAGCTGGTACTTGCGTGCCTGCTACTCTCTCAGATTCTTGGCACATAAACGCTGAAGATCAGCCCATACTCTTTGTTCTCAAATGCATGAATCAACAGCATATTGGCCACAGAGACTGCCTAAATGCTATCTTCCAGCTGTGCCTGGCTGTGTCACATGGACTGAAATGCTGTGCTTTTTCATGGTGAGGAAAGTTTTCTTAGGCTCTTTCTGCTGCCATGTGGCTCATTCTCACTCTCCTTACAGCAGCCACTCAAGATCTAGTTCACATTTGCAATGGAAACACGTGGATTCCGGGAGAAAGACAGACTTCGGTTGAAATCTGACTACCCATTGTACCAGCTGTGTGCCCACAACCAACTCCTTCCTTTTGCATCCATCTCCTTCTTTTGTAAAGTAGGAGTAATAATCTGTCTTTCAGAGTGGGGTAAGGATTAATTGACAGGGCACATGTACAGTGCCTTAGCACAAGGAAGGGCACATACTAGGTGTCAATAAAAACTCCCCTTCTTTCCATTCCTTCTCCTGGAACACTATAACCCTGTATTTTCTAGAATGAACGAGTGGTATATGATAAATAGGGCAGAACCTGGAGTCAGATGGCCTGTGCTTGTCCAAGTGCTGCCACTTACTATCTGTATGTCTTTGGGCAATTTACTTAACCTTTATGCACCTCAATTTTTCTCATCTATAAAATACAGATGATAATAGTACCTACCTTACTGACGATTGTCATGTTTAACTCACGGCACATATAAAACCTGGCGTATCTATTTCACTCTGGATGTCAGCTGCTATTATTCATTATTAATAATATCATTATTGTGTATTCTAAGTGAAAAACTGAGATGCAAATGCTTTCGGGGGAGATCAGCAAATAGGGACGGGGGCAGAATATTTGCAATTGGGACAGCATTCATGTGCCTCTTTGTACCTTGTCCATCCCCACCGTTTGGGAAAAAATTAACATGTATCTTGAGTAAGAGTTTAGGACATTAGAGGCAAGAAGACTAGCAAAGAAAGGATGAAGAATCTGGAAATAAGAGGAAGAGAGCCGGATTGGGCTGGTGGTAAGAGAAATGGCAAAACTGGGCCAGATCCAAGGTCGGGGACTTTGAAATGTCTTTGTCACAGAACACTTCCCATTGGTGAGTTTTTCCATTGCCTAGGGAAGAACCAGTCTGTTTTCCTTCTCTGGGTCCCTGCAGAGTTGCTGTCACCACCAGCCACTTTGTTCATGCCCCTCCCTACCCTGTAAAGTCATTCCTTCTTTCTTCCCCTTCCACACCCTTCTGGACCCATCTCCATTCCCACTTCCTCTGGGACACTCCCTAGGGGAGTCATTCTCCTCTTACCTCCTCCTTGTACATAGACCCCTATGTGGGCTGTGGTCAGCTCCAGGCCACTTAGCACAAATTTGTCTTCATTCATAGCCAGTTTGCTGTGGTCTCACACATACAAGTCTTCTTCCCCAAACCATCATACGATTCTTCCTGAGGGCAAGGACTGCATCTTCCATTGTTTCTGGACCAAGGCTCTGAAAGGGGTTAGACTGAGCCCCCAAGGAAACATAAGAGGTCCATGTGAAAGCTTTGGATAACAATAGGATCCTTTGCACAAGGCCTTTCCATTTGGATCTCCATCCCTGGAGGCTTCCTTGTTCTCAGATCCCTGGGACAAGTGAAAATGGAAAAGGAAAATGCAGCACAGTGTTCTTTTTCCAGTGTAGGGACTCACTGTCAGCATGTTTGCCTGGATCCTAACCCCACTGTGACCCCCACTCCCCAGGAAGCTCCGATGCCCTGAAGTTCTTCCTCCAGCCTCAGAACAGCAGTGGACAGAGGCGCCAACTAAGAGGACTTTCTCTTCTGTGCCCCTCCATTTTCTCCCCTAGCCACAAATCAGCAGCAAGATGTAGATGGCAGAATCAGGTTGAAATATGGGTCATATAACAAAGATATACGTTAATAAGAATTAATATAAAATTCTAAATTTCAAATCCAAAAACCAAGTGCAGAAGTATAACATGGTAAGACCTAATGTAAGTTGACTTCAGTCTCAATATAAAATAATAAACGTTATTACGAAAGTTAATGCAACCTAGATACACTGATGCGTACCTAATGTCCGAAACAATGGAAGTGACACTTCCACTCTACTAAATGCATTAGTCACAGCAGAACTAGAACACTTGGGATTTTTTTAGAAGGGCATCCACCATAGACAGGGGAAGACAAAGCCAACAAAGGGTCTATAAGCTGAGTCACAAAAAGAATGCTAGAAGGAACTGGAAGCATTTAGCCTGGAGAAGAAATGTCTCATGGGGATATTATCCCTGTTTTCAAATATTTGAAAAGTGTTCATGTAAGAAAGAGACTATTCATTCTGTTACTCTAGAATAAGGGAAAGCAGATTTCAATTCAAGCAGAAATTTCCTCTTATGTTCTTAAAAGGATAATGGATTACTTGGTGAGGTGGTGAGTTTCTCACCACTGGAAATATTGAAGAAACACGGTTCCTTTCAGAAGCCTGTTACTTTCTCCAGGAGTCCACTGTCTCCTTGCTGCTCCTGGACTGTTCAGGATACCCACACGGCGACACTCAGGGACAGGAGAGTGAGGTTGCTCCAGCAGAAGTGACTTATCCAGCTCTCCATCCCTTGGCCCATGAGGATGCAGAGTTGCTAGATAAATCAGACAGAATTAGGCTTGCTGATTGACAAGCTGATGGAAGACACACACACTTCTGCCCGCAGGAAACAAAGAAGCATAGACAAGGCAAAATGTTTAATGGTGACCTGAAAAAGATTCCACTTTGGGGAAGAGCTCCAGGCAACGAGCAAGGTGATGGTAGAGACTTTCAGAGGTCTGAGATGTCCACTTTGGCCTGATGAATCACACCAGGAGTAGTTGCCTAGTCCCCCTTCCATGAGAGAGATAGTAAGGTCAAAGCTTAAGAAAGTCAAGCAGTGGCTACATAAGCTCAAACTCCTGCTCTGCTACCTACTGCTGTGTGACCTTGTGCACAAGACTTTACCCATCCATGCCTCCCTGCCTCTTCTACAAAATAAGGAAGCTGGTGCTCTTAGTACTTGTGATGGTTAACTCTATGTGTCAGCTTCGCTGGGCTACAGGGTGCCCAAGTATTTGGGCAAACCTTATTCTGGGTGTTTGTGTGAGGGCGTTTTTAGAGGAGATTAACATTTAAACCAGTAGACTGAGTAAAGCGGAATGCCCTTCATTATGTAGATGGGCCTCATCCAATCAGTTGAAGGCCTGAGTAGGACAAAAGCCTGACCCTCCTGCAAGTAAGAGAGAAGTTTCCTGCCTGATGGTCTTTGAACTGGGACTTCAACTCTTTCTTATTCTATAGCAGCCTGCTGGCCTTGGGACTTGAACTGGGGCACCAGCTCTGCAGATTTTAGACTTACCAGCCTCCATAACTGCATAAGCCAATTCCTTATAATAAATCTTTATTGTTACATAGACAGATAGATAGATAGATAGACAGATAGATGAGAGAGACCTTATTGGTTCTCTTCCACTGGAGAACCCTGGCTAATACGGTATCTATCTCAAGAGGTTATATTAAGATTAAATACGATAACGTAACTGAAGCTCTTTTGATATATATCTGGTATATAAATGCTCAATAAATGCAAGCTTTTTTCTATAAGCCCACTCTTAAAGAGCAAAATCATCCAATCTGCTTTTTTGTTGGTTTGTTCATTTTTTTTTTTTTTTTTTGAGGGGAAGAGAAAGACTTGTAGACAGGACTGTAAAGACTGTGGACACTTGTGATCACTCCCCTAGGAGGGGAATGGCTGCAGTCTGGACATCAGCAGTGTCCTCCAGAGCTCCTAAACTCTCCTGTCCAAGGACTTTCTTCAATGGCAAATGTAGCCACCAGGTCTCTGGGGAGTTGCAGCCACATGCCCTGGTCTAGAGAAGGTCCCTCTTTGAGAAAGGTAACAACATAGCCCTGCGACAAGGAGGAGATGAGAGGTTCCCCAGCAATGCCTGGCATCCATCTACTACATTTCCCAAAAGACTGCCAGCTGTGCCCATCCTCCCTGACTCCAACACCAAAGCCTTGGTCCAAACTCTGGATACATCACACCTTTACCCCATAACCTCCTCCTCCTTTGGTTGAGTCCCTCCCCACTGAAATCATACCCATCATTCCAGAAGGGCTCACATCTACCTCACCCCTCCCCTGACAGGTTCTGACCACCCCAGCCACTATAATCACTTATTTGCCACTTACAAGACCCTCGTGTATGATTTACACAGTCAATTCTCTTTTAATTTGCACCCACCGCCTTTTCTGAACCCCTTTACAAGCCCCTTAAGGATAGAGACCCCTGTGTCTTACACCTTTCCCAACACCTAGTGTAGTTCCAAATCTAGTCAATTTCTTTGACTGAGTGATCAGTATCCTTGCTACTCCACAGCCATCAGCACCTCCTCAGTTTTTTCTAATCTGGGACACTGATGCCTAAACCTGGATGAGTATCAGAATCACTAGGGAACTCTTGTGGACTGAAATTCTTGGACCTTACCCCAAACCTATAGAATCAGAACCTCCAGGGACGGGGCCTTGGAATCTGAATATTTTTAAGGGGCTCAGATGATTGTGATGGTGGCTAGGTTTGGGAACCCCTGCTCTTAGAGATATAGAAACATTTTCCTATAGCTATGGACCTCCTCTCCAAATGACTCAACTCATCCAAGACTGTGTTGTTAAGCCAGCCTCCCTATGGCACCCACACACCATTCTCCTGTCCCTTGCCTTTTTCAATTCACCAAACAACCTTTTTTTTTTACCCTCCTTCCTTCTACTTCCCTTCTTTGCCATGAACTTGCACATCCCTCCCCTCCCCAGCGCCCCAGCTCCTCCTGAATGGACCCTCATGTGGGTACTGTCTCTGCTTTAGCCTTCTAACTAGCATGCTTCAGAGGAGCTACAGAAAATGTCTTAGTTTATATGCTGACTATTTAAGGATGGTTCATCCATGTGTTTGTTCCAAGATAAACACTCAAGAATATGGCTGATTAGGTAGAATATGCCTAAAATTCTACTTGTAGTCTGTCTCTTATCTTGCAATAATCCTCAAATGGGATTTTAAAAAATCCTCATTTAAAGAACTTTAGTGCCTTTGAGAGCATGAGAAGAGTTTCATAAAGATGTAATCTTCCTAAATTAGGTCTCCCATCCAAAGAGCCAGCAGCCTTAATCCTTGCCTTTCAAGAAATATTTACTGGGCACTAAGTTCTAGAATACCAGATTTGGAAGGAAACTTCAATGCCATCTTCTCTGAGGGCTGACAGAGTCACAAAAAGTTCTTGGAACACAAACCAAGTGTTTGTAACTTTCTTTAAAATGTCTGTTGTCAAAGGCCACACCCCTTGTCTGTCCACTCAGATGTGGAAACATTTAATGCTCTTCCCAGACTGCATTAACCCTTCACACATTTGCGTCAGCTGTTGGAGGAATTTGACCACAGGTTACTGACCCTGTATGGCAGGTCCCTCAACAGTGGTACTTTTGATATTTGGGGCCCCAAAAGTATTTATTGTCCTGGGCACTGTAGGATATTTAGCAACATCTCTGAAATCTTCCTACTAGAGGCCACTAGCGCCCCTCCTCTACCCCTCAGGGGGTAGGGGACAAAATGGTCCCCAGTGAGTTTCACTGCCCTTTAGTGTTCTATACAGTCCCCATCCTCCAGGAGCTCACAGTCTAGCTGGGACATCAATCCCTACACCATTACCCACCAAGACCCAGGACAAGCTCTCTAACAGGCCCAGGAACAGGAAAGAGGGAGAACCAGCTCTGCCAAGGAGAGTCAGAAAAAGCTTCACAGTGGGGGTGACTGTGGGGGCAAGTCTCAAAAACGTAAGGCATTTCCAGAGGAAGGGTGTTTCAAGCTAAAGGAACAGCTTGCACCAAAGGCATGGAAGAGCATGGTGTATTCAAAGAACAGAAAAACGTTCGGAGGACCTGGAGTTCAGAGCCCCTGGTGAGAACTGACGAAGCTTGAAAGGCTTAACCGGACTGCTGCCAAGCCCTCTGACCCTTATGTTACCCTCCCGCACGTGAATTTTATTTTATTTTTTATTTATTTATTTATTTATTTTGCGGTACGCGGGCCTCTCACTGCTGTGGCCTCTCCCGTTGCGGAGCACAGGCTCCGGACGCGCAGGCTCAGCGGCCATGGCTCACGGGCCCAGCCGCTCCGCGGCATGTGGGATCTTCCCGGACCGGGGCACGAACCCATGTCTCCTGCATCGGCAGGCGGACTCTCAACCACTGCGCCACCGGGGAAGCCCATCACACCTGAATTTTAAAGTGAATTTGTTTTGGAACCAATGGAGCATGAGTACTAGCGACAGTAAGTGGAGATCAGCAGGGCTGCATCACACACTATTAAGTCAAGCCTTAGAGTTTCCATTCATCAGCCTCCTCCAAACCAAAGAGGTTGGAGCCACTATACTGGGTGTTAGAATGATGACCTTAAACAACATCACAGTGAACATCAGCTCCATTCAAATACCTTTCCAGGTATTTCTGTCAATTCTTGAGAGTTGGGGGTGAAGTCTGGGACAGACAGGCACTGCTGCTGCCTGACACGGATAGGGAGGTTAAGGAGGCAACAGTGGCACAGCAGGAAAGATGGGCATGAACAAAGGAGGCTGGGCTGAGAGCCAGGCTACCAACTCTAAGCCTGGCTCTGCTGCTGGCTCTCTGAGTCACTAGAATTCCCCAGGCCTGTTTCATCGTCCATAAATGGAAAGAATTACAATAACTCTCTACAAGGCCTTAGTTAAGCCACATTACCTTGCTGGTCCTCAGTTCCTCCAGATGGTCAATGTGGGGGCTGAACTGGACCAGTGGTTTGAGAACATCTGGATCAGAGTCTTTTTCAGGAGTGATGGAGGCTATACCTTTGCCCCACACCCCAGAAAAAAATGAACACTGATGTCATTTCTTTCTTTTAAGGGCATTCTCAGAACTCTCAGAAACTCCAGCTTAAGACCCCAGAACTAGATCACCTTTTCTAAGATCCCAGCGAACTCTGGAATTCCAAAGAGCTTGCATCCAGGTGTGCTTGGGTGGGGCAGTTACCTGCTGATAAGAGGATGGAGCTACCCTGACGGAAGGCACTAAAGGTTTTTCCAAAAAAGAGAAGCTCCCTGTGAGTAGCCATTGCCGCTGCCCTTCCCAGTGTCCCTGTGCTCCTTGCTATCAAACCATCCCTGCCCTCTTCACAGCCCCTTCTACCAGCCTAGCGGGCCGGCCTCTGTGTCCCTTCCTCTCATCACTCACTCACTCTGTGTCCCCTTGCGCGGGACAGATCACAGTGAAATAACTGCATATCTGTATCTGTACATTTTCTCCATGTGTTTAACTCTCCTTTTCTTTGTCTCCTCCCTAACCCCTCACTCAGTCCCTACCCAGCTCGGGCCCATTGGCCATGTGTCCAGGGCAGAGAGAGGTGACCTCTGGAAGACACCGTCCAGCTGACACATCTGATTCTATGTCACTGAGGAAACCTAAGACAGGAAAATGTTTATTAAAATCAGTGAAATCTAACAAGAGGGTGAGGACAAGCGAGAATGCCTAAATTCCAGCACTCTCCCCATGGACAGAGGGTGGAAAAACCCAGGCCTTCCTGCCTGGATGTCCTCAGATCCCAGCCTCCCCAGAGCCAGAAATCAGTGGAAATGTATATATATTTTAATACACCCTCATTACAAATAAAAATAGTGTTACATCAATTCAGGGGTTGGTTGAAATGCATTCCAACTTTGCTAAACAGGGACGGCATCAAAACGCCTATAATAATAACAAGGAAGCCAGTCCCTCTGCCAAACTCAGACGGAGGGGAATTCACACAGCCAGGGAAAATCTGTTCTTCATCAATGTTTCAATATTTGAGGAAGCCGGGGACATTTTTCTGCGATTGAAGCAGATTGCCAGCTGCCAATACTATGATTTAATTCCTTCTTTTCTTCCCTCTCACGTGAAAAAATTGCAGCAAGCATTCGGTGGGCCATCGAGGCCCTCGTGTAGCACGGATCGCACCTAGATGGGGGGATAGGATGTGGGGGGAATAAGGAAGAGAAAAAGAGGAGGAGCAAGAAAAAGCAATGGGGGGCATTGAGAGAGTGGGGGAGGTGACAGGAGCAAAGGGCGAACGTGGAGAAAGAATGAGGAGGGGGAGGGGAAAGTACCAGCAAAGTAGAAAAATGAGAGAGGGAAGGACTGAGGGGAATAAGAAGGTTGTGGGCTGAGGAAAGGCGAGCAGAGGAAAAGGCACGTACGGAGAAGGGAGAGCAAAGTCTTAAAGATCATAGAAGTCAGCTTCCTCTTAGGTGTCAGGTAGGATGTGCAGGGGTGAAGTTATTTGCCCCGTCGAAGTACCAGGACCTCCTGACTCCAGCCTGATTCTCTCCACTCTTCAGCAGGTAGAAAGCAGAGTGAAGAGAGGGGAATTAAGGAGACCAAAATGAGAACTTGCCTGTACGTACATCTGCATGGGGTGTTTGGCTTCTTCAAACACCCACATTATTTAATATAATCTAATACTCTAAAATCTAACAGGATCTGATATTCATAGAGCCCTGATTCTTAGACCCTGGGAGCTTCTCATGAAATGTACCTCAGACCTAGAGGACACTATTTGCTCCCTCATCAGATCATAAATGGTAGAATCAGAGAGCTGAAGTTTATCAGGTTGTCACCGAGCTAAGGCCTGGCCTCTGGGTGAACCTCCAAGCCTCCCGTCCAAGCCTCTGGTTTCCCAGGATGGTAAATATGCTGACAAGATGCACCCCTTGGGTGCCTGGAAATCCCAAACGCCAGGGTGCCAGTTCTAGCTTTGGAAGACTCAGTCACCCCCTCAGAGATGAGGGACGTTCTAGCTTAGGCATTAATTACCAGTTTTCAGTCTGTCATTTAGTTAATAGTATTGTCCAATGTTGATTTATTTTGATAATGGTATTGCAGTTGTGTAAGACATTAATATTCAGGACAACTGAGTCAAAGATATACAAGCTCTCTCTGTACAATTTTTGTAAGTCTTGTAAAATTCTCTCAAAATTTAAAAAAAAAATAAACCTTCATAATGATCTCAAAAGCCAGGTTTGAATTTAGAAGCGTCTATCAGTATCTGGGCCCCAGCCTCTGGACTCTGGTCAGCGGCTCACCTCTCTCCTCTTCCCTCCCCAGCTCCTTCCCATACAACAAGGAGACCTACACAGACACATGTGGACGCTCAGGGCTTCTCTTTCAAGCTCAGGCCACATCCCCCTGACCCTACATATAGCCTCTCCTTGGCCACCCTGGGGTCAAGGGATATGCACAATGGCTGTGCCACCCCTGGGAGAACAGAAAGGCTCAGAGCCATTGGGGCAGGGAATTTCAGAGTCTTGGGTGCCAGGAACTGAAGCAGGTGTGACTCACAGGCTCCAAGGCGGCACATTTTTAGCATCGGTCCCTGAGAAGGGGCACAGGAAAAGAACCTGGAGGTTAAGGATGGCTTATCAGCTTTCTCTGTCTCCATAAAGACAGAGTCTCTGCACGCAGTGTGAGGGGGTAAGTCCTGTACCCTTCAGACCCTGCCCAGACATTCCCCCTCCACCCCATCTGGTTTTAGGAAGCATCCCCGGTTTCACTCCATCCCCAAACACAGAGGTCCATGCCCTTCCGATTCCACATCAACTCCTTGAACTCCTATTGATGCCCTGATTAGAATTAGTTGTGTTCCAGTCTGTGTCTCATCCACTAAACTGAGAACTTCTCAAAGGCAGGGACTCGATCTCATTCATTCCTGTGCTACCAGCCCCACATTTAGCACATAGGTAACTGATGGTTAAATTGTTATATCCTCAGAGAGTCAGGAGAGCACAGCAAAGAGGTCAGATTACATTGTCTGGATTAGGCAATCTTCAAATTCTGACTCACACACTTAATCGCGATGTGACTGTGAAGACTTATTTAATCTCTCCGAGGCTTATCTTCCTCCTCGGAGCCATCATCAGAATTGAATGAAAAATCGCTCTTGAAGCACTTGTCAGAGCATTCAGTAAGCACTCAATAAATGTGTTGAAAAGGCAAGATCAGGCTGCCAGTATCATGGGCCAGTCCACGGATGAGCCGGTCTGCTCACACCTCAATGGCTGTCTCAGCGTTATCTTTTTTAGGTACAAGGAGAGCCTCAGCAGATAGATGAGGTAAATCCATCCAAGTGACCAGAAAAACTAGAAAATCAGCCCCCTACCCACTCCCAGAAGAAATAACCCAGAGTATGTCCCAGCCCCAGCAGCGGCTCAGCGGCCTCTCTCTGTAAACTCAGGCCAGCACAATGCCGCAGGCCCTCCAAGCCCCCTGCTGACTGATGGGGTCCCAAACACTTTCTAGAGAGCTGACACTCCATAATATCTGGCTGAGGCCCCCGTATCTCAGGGTGGCTGGTGACAATGGTGAGATACATCGGGGAGCTGACAAGGAAGAAAAAACTGTTTGCAAGAGATCAGCACATCAACACCTGCTAGTCAAAGCTAGCTAACTCTGGCAGCCTGGAATACCAAACAAGACAAAGGCATGAAAGATGGATCCCAGGATGGCAATCACAGAGACTGAGGTCTCAGAGCAGATGGCACTGTGTGGTCACAGAAGGGGAAGGTGTGACAGCTCAAGTCTGGACCAAATCCATCCCAAATGCGATTAAAATAACAAAAAGCAGAGAGGGAGTAAGAAAGTAAGTGGTAAAAATCAGATCAAACTCAAACCCTAAAGCCAAAAAGAAGGTTTTTTTTGGGTTTTTTTGTTTTTGCGGTACGCGGGCCTCTCACTGCTGTGGCCTCTCCCTTCGCGGAGCACAGGCTCTGGACGCGCAGGCCCAGCGACCATGGCTCACGGGCCCAGCCGCTCCGCGGCATGCGGCATGTGGGATCCTCCCGGACCGGGGCACGAACCCGTGTCCCCTAGCATCGGCAGGCAGACTCCCAACCACTGCGCCACCAGGGAAGCCCCCAAAAGAAGTTTTTTAAGAGAAAAACATCTAAGCAAATTACATTTACATGCAAGAATGTAACTGGATAAAGAGCATTTCTGAAATGTAAAGTTTAAAGATTACAGATGTAACTAAGTATAGACAGTCAGGGTCTAGTTCTGGGAGAGTAAAGCGGTGGTGTTCTAAAAAAGTTGTTCTCCCTCCAGGCTTCCTTCTTCTGGGCCCCATTCGCACATTTGTAAATGGGCTAGTCTACTGCGACCATATATTTTCTAGAACAAGTTCTGATTTCAAATATTCTATCCTTTTTTGTCCATGGGTACCAAATATTTCATGGGATCCTGATTTGGGAGTCCAGAAAATGTATCCAGTATAATATAATACTGATCACATTATAGATTGACATTTATATACAGATCTGTCTCCTCCTTTAGGTCATGAGCCCCTTGAAGGCAAGGATATATGCTAGTCTCCTTTTTATCCCCAGTTCTTAGCCTCGGACCCAACCTACAGTGGGTTCTCAATAGACATTAACTGAAGAATAAATGAATGAATGAATGAACCATTTTGTCCCTGTAACAGGATATTAGTGGAAAGACAAGACAGTTTGGGATCAGATAAACTTGGATTTGAACCCTGATTCTGTCTGACATTGGCCAAGCTACTAAGTAAAATAGTATATCTGTAAAATGAGATAATAATTTTTGACTCATGGGATTGTTGTGAAAATAATGAGAGTGTTGTATGTAAAGCACTCTGCAGAGATTTCAAATTGCAGTGTAACTTACATAAAGTGGGCAAATCTTAAGTATATGGCTCAATCATTTTCTACACACTCGTAACCACCATACCACCCAGATCAAAATATAGAATATTCCCATCAGCCCCAGAAAGTTCCTAGGGCAGTTTTAAAACATGGTTGCAAATTCTTTGACACTTCTGCCATTGAGAGGTGGGATCCATGTTGCTCTCTCTGAATCTGGGCAGGCTTGTGATTGCCTTGATGTGGAATCCAGCAGAAGTGATACTGTGCGACTGCCAAGGCTACACAAGTTAAAGGCCATGTAGCTTCTGCCTTAGTCTCTGAACACTCATTCTCAATGCCCTAAGCCCAAGTGAGAAGTTTGACCGCCTGAAGTCACCGTGGTGGAGAAGCCACATGCAGGTGCTCCAGTCAAGAATTCAGCTGAGCCCCGCCTTCTAACCAGCTCTGCAGGTGTCAGATATGCAAGGAATCCATCTGGGACCCTCAAGGCCAGCCTACACATCAGTGCCACACGGAAAAAAAGAATCTCTCAGTCAAACCCTGCCTGAATTCCTGACCCACAAAATTGTGGGATAGAATGAGCCAGTCGTTGCTTTAAGCCATTAGTTTAGAGGGAGTTTGTTACTTGACAACAGATAACTGGACTTTATACATGCCCCTGCCCAGTCAATAACATCTTCCCTCCCTCTCTGAGATAATCATGATTCTAACACTTACCATCATAAATTCATTTTGGCTGCTCTCAAACTTCATATAAATAGAATCATCCAACATGAAGTCTTTGGGACTGGCTTCTTTCACTCAATATACTGCTTCTGAGAATCCTCTATGTTGTTGTTTGTATCAGCGACTTTTCATTGCTAAACAGTATTCCATGTTATTAATATACTATAACTTGTTTACCTGATCTCCTGTTGAGAGACATTTGGATTGTTTCCAGTTTAGGGCTTTTACTAATAAACCTGCTATTGAACATTCCCAGGCAAGTCTTTCTTAAACATATATTTCCATCTCTCTTGGATAAATGTTTAAGAGTGGAATAGTTGGGTCATAGAGTAAGTGTATGTTGATATTTATTAGAAAATTCCAGTTTTCCAAATGGATTGCAGCATTCTGTACTACCACCAGCAGCTTATGAGAGTTCCAGATGTTCCACACTCTCACCAGCACTTCATATTGTCAGTCATTTTAATCTTAGCCATTCTAACATGAATACTGTAATACCTCTGTTAATTTATTTTGTGCTTCCTGATGTCTAATAATATTGAGCAACTTGTTGGCCACTTGGATATCTTTGTGGAAATCCTGTTCAATCTTGTGCACATTTTTAAAAATTTTTATTGGAGTATAGTTGATTTTTTTGTGTGCACATTTTTTAACTGGGTAATTTGTTTTGTTATAAATGAGTTGTAAGAGTTCTTTGTACATTCTGGATACTAGTCTTTTGGCAAATATTTTCTCCCATACCACAACTTGCCTTTTTTACTTTCTTAATATTAACTTGTGATGAACAGAAATTCGTTTCTGAGTTTTGATGAGATCCAATTTATCAATTTTTTTTTGTGGTTTGTAAATTTGTGGCCTAAGAAATCTTTGCTCACCCCACAGTTACAAAGATATTCTTCTACGTTATCTACTAGAAGTTTTAACGTTTGTGCTTCTGCATTTAAGTCTATGACGCATTTCAAATTAACTTGTATGTATGCTATGAGGTAGGGGCTAGAGTTTCTTTTTTTTATCCTCCATATTAATATCCAGTTGTTCTAGTACCACTCACTGGAAAAAACTTCCTTTCCCCATTGAACAGCATTGGTGCCTTTGTTGAAAAACAAGTGACCATATATATGTGGGTCACACATATATGGTCACTTGTCCATCATTCGAGATAACTATCTCTGTAATTTGCATGATTTGAGTCTTTAAAATCCCAAATATCTGTCCATGATATAACAAATTAAACTCTGTTCTCAATTTATACCTTGGGGTTCTGGAGTTCATTAAGTCTTGATAGCAGAAATGCCCTGGGCTAGAAGTCAAGAGACCTGGGTTACAGATAATTCCAGTTCAACAAACTTCTGCTAAGGACCTTCCCTTTGCCAGGCAGGATGTGTGGGTGTGTTAGGGAAGGGCAGAGTGTAGAAAAGAAGACACGTTCCTTGTCCTTAAGGACTTCACAGCTGGACTGCAGATCGAATGACCTGAGACCACTTTTACTGATCTCATGTTGCACAAAGAACCCTGGAACCCAGAGTGGGGAATTTGGAGGATTTTTTTACTCCTCAGTAGTTACAGAAATTTTAAGACACTAGTCAGTCCTCTACCAGTTGATGTTGATCAATAAGTGCCTTACATTTCCCTGTTATTGAAGAGGGATTAAGAATATCCTCACTCCTGCGGTAATTCATATAAATGCCTAGCTCTGAAGTTGATATCTAGTAAGTGCTTAATATGTCAGCTGTTATTATCATTATGATTCTTCACAGGGCTGTGATGAGGATAAAATCATAGCATCACATAATCTCAGGGTTGGAAGGAATCTTCCAACTGGAGATAAGCAGTTAATTATCAGAATTGCCTGGAAATATTGTTTAAAAATACCAAAAAAGAAGGATTCCCTTCTTTTGTCCCCTGGTGAGGCCTGTATTTGGAACAAAAATCTCTGGATATTCTGTGACCAACCAAGTTTACAGACCACCAACTTCTGGCACAACTGAAAGGAAGTGGAGACGGGAAGATGCCTAAATTGTCTTAGAAATGCTGTTATTGTACAAGTATAATTGGTTTAATCAGATAATGCGGTTATATTGGTAAATACTTCCAAGAGAAATAGCTAGCACTGGACAAAGCTAGGGAAGGAAAATGTATGAGATAGGAAGGGGCTGGAAAAGGAGGTGGTTGGATGCCAGAGACACATTTCAACAATTTCACAATTACTTAAGACCCAAAACCAATTTATATCAAGCTAGTGATGGAGGAAACCAACAGGTCTGTTAGCCAGTTCAAATTTCAATATGAAAAAAAAAAAAAAATCAGAGCCAAAAACAAATTGAGTGCAAGAAAAGTCAAGCTGATAGGGCAAACCCCTAGAAAAAATGATTTTAAGAAGAGTGGCAAATTTCAAATTCTGACTGAGGCATGGCAACCCAGCAGGACTGCTGGGAGTCAGGGCAATTCCAATGTTGGGAAAATCCTGCAGATGACAAGCCATAGAAAACTGACTTCGAGATTGCTAATGGAACAAAGCAGGGAGGGGTTGGGGCTGGTTTTGTCTGCACTGAAATTTTCCATGGGTCACACAGATTTCTCTTTTCTTTTCTGAGTTTCAGGGTGGCTGAGCAGATGGCCGGAGCACTGAAAGAGAGCAAGTAAAGAAGGGTCTGGCTGAGAAAAGCAAAGTGGTGTGAAAGTCTCTAGGTCAAGACTTAGACCAGGAGCCAGAATGGCTCCACCCCAAAATCTCCAGAGGACATTCCACAAGCACACAGGCTCATGGTGTAGGAAGAGAAGTCCAGGGCTGGAAGGCGGGAGACCTTGCTTCAGCGGCTGGCAACCAGAGTGACCTTGGGCAAGCCACTTCCATTCCCTCGGCCTCAACTTTCACATCATCACTGGCCACGTGTCATTAGATCCTATAGTCATGACCTAGAATTTCCCTTGAGTACTAGATGGCATTTTATGGCTCCCCAAGTCTTACTGAGAGATCAGGGGGCCCACTGAGGTCACTAAAAAATGCTTTGTCCACAAAGCTTCACCCACTTTTCCTCATATCCAGCTGTGCCTCTCAGAATGGCTGGCTGAGCCCACAGTGGGAGGTGGGGAGGGACGGTGGGGCCTCCCCAGGTCTTCCCCCAGCAGCAAGCCTTCTCTATGTCTGAGTATCAGGGGACCTTGGAAACACTGGTGGAGTCTCTGCTAACATTTCCCCTCCTCCAGCCCCACCCCTAGTCCCCAGCATCACCTCTTCATCTGGGCTGGGGAAATGAAGACTTATCCACCAGGGGCACTTCTGCTCTGGAAAAGTCAAAGAAAGCACTGTCCTGCGTGCCCAGAAAGCCAGTAACATAAAGTGTATTTCATCTGACAGTCTGAAAATGCTTAGGCAGGTACTAGAACGGCAAATCCACAGTTAAGAGAAACTAGAGTATTTGGGAGACAACTCCCAATCCTGTTCTTTTGGGATTCACATTAAGAACGAGAGTAATCTTTAAGAGACAAAACTTGGCACTGCTGTTCTCTCTCTTTCTCTTACACACACACACACACACACACACATTGTTGACACCATGCCTCACCACAGCCACAAAGTCCAACAAGACTCCCCCACCACCCAGTAAAGACTGAGGAAGAAGTTGATTTTGTTCTTTTGAGCATTTTCTCTGCCTTGATTTAATGGCTTCATGGTGAGGTGACATACATCTTAAAGAGTCCAATTGCTGACTAGGCTGCCTGGGGGACTTCCTAAACCCTATCAGCTTTATGAAAAGTGGCAAGACCAACTTGCTCAGTCAAAATCTCTGGAAATGGTGATATCTCTTCATTCTCCCTTCCCATAAAAATCATGCCACCATTTTGGAGGCCTGGAGTTGAAGATCAAATGAAACATAATAATAGTGACCATGATTGTGATGTTATGGATGATTCATTTAAACCAGCGTTTCAGAAGAAACACTCTCTGGATCCCCTTTCACCCTTGAAAACGTTCCTGTATTTCCCTGGATCAAGCCCACTGTCATATGTTGGGTGGGACACAAGGCAGAGCAGTTCCATACTTTGAGCCTCAGGGCCCTCTATTGGCAGGTCACCAATTGACTCAAATTAGAGAGACCCGAGGTCATATCTATCCGTTTTCAGCACCTGGGACAATGTAGGCAGGCAATTGTTTGTGGAACCGATTTTCAAGTTCAAGTTGATGGCCAATTTTTTGGACACATCAGTGTAATATGATTTCAGAAGACATTAAGACATAGACAAATTTAACCTGTATGGAATAGACACAAAGGCAACCAAACCAAGAATAGATTTCTAGCAGAGTCATCTTTTGTGCTTTTGTCCCTCTCTTAAGAACAAAGTTACAGTATTTTTCCTTGTTTTTAATTTGAATATTCTGACTATCATAAAAGCCCACTTTCTCCTTTTGAGGGAAGGGAGGGGGTTTCCTAGTAAACAGAGAATAACCCAACATGAAAAAAAAACATATGAGAAAAACCCATAACATGAAATAATTCATAACCTAGAAAGACATACAGAATTCCTCAGACTATATTGCCTATAACTTGCAAAATATCTATAGGTTCAATCTTCTAAAATTACTTCTTTTCCCATGTTTTGAGAGCTAAATCCCCCAAATGTTTTTTTTATAGTCACAAACATGTCCAACGTGTTCCTGAGGTCTCAAAACCTCAAATCTAATATTGTTGGTAGTGAACCCAAAGGTTCTTCTTCCTCTACCATGAGAAGGTCTACACAGATCAGTTCCACCAAATAAGCATTCTTATCCAGGAAGGACAGGATTCACTGTACACCAACAGTGAGCACTGAGTATTTTAAACATTTGCCATTTTTTCAGACAAGAATTCAACCAGCTAATTTCATACCACACCCAGTCTTCTTCATGCAATAACAACCAAATGGTATATAGGCATCTAAATTGTTGGAGCTTGGTACAAGATGCTCACCCAATGGAGATCGTGTGTGTGTGTGTGTGTGTGTGTGTGTGTGTGTGTGTGTAATGGTGAAGACAGAGAGGGGAATTTTTGCCATCCTAGACTTTCTGGAAATGCCGTGATTTGTTTTGTCCTCATCTTAAGTAAACTGAATTACAAGCTGGAAATATGTCAATTCCTTGAAGAAGGAGGTGTACAAGGTACATTCCATCCCCAGATCAAATTAAACAATTTGCTCCAAAGAGATCCACTTTCACACACTCTGAAGCTCATGTGAACTTCCCTGCAGTAAGCAAGGACTTTGCTGGGCAGAGAAAGCCATATTTTCCAAATACCCAGTCCCTCCTCTGAATCATGTTCATTTTTCCCTGAATATTTTGCCCATTCTTACAATTGAGGGATTATTAAACTAATATTTTCTCCTGCTTCTTTTTTCCCCTCACTCTACTTCTTTTCTAAACCACTAAGAAGAAATTCATTCTCAAAGTTCAGAGAAACTAGGCAATCTGAGGAAAGTTCTTCTGACTTTGAAAAGTATGCCAAGCCCAGGAGAGTTCTAGAGAATTTTCACAACAGTTGAATTCACATGTGGCTAGAGCCGAGTGCTCCAGTTGGCTTCACTTGCCTTCACTCTGGGTTTCCCACATTTTAGCTACTATTGGAGTGTAGGAGACCTCTCCCAGCCTTTTTGAAAACCAGTTCTGAGAGCTGGGTGACTTATAGGACTGCTTTAGACAGCTGCACCAGGACATGAAAGCTCCCTTGGCCATGTGTGATTGGCTCCACCATTTTAGTCCTTTTGATGGTTTTTAAATCCATGTTCAAACATCTTCCCAACCTACCAGTTTCTAAAGTTGTAAATTTCAGCATTAAAGATTCAATTGTATTCAGCAAATCATGTACATACAATTTGATTCCTTAGCATCAGAGTTCTTCTCTGCTGGACTATGAACAGTCTGAAGATTGAGAGCATGGCTTTTATCTCTGTATCACCAGAGCTTAGCCCAGTGACTGGTACATAGTAGGTGCTTATTAAAGACAGTTTAGCAAAAGAATAAAGCAATGAGTGAAGGCTCAACATAGACCCAGCACTACCTAGGCAGACCCTGTAGAAGGAAGTAGAAAGGAAGAGAGAAAGGAAGAAAAAGAGGGAAAAGGGGAAAAAAGGAAAGGAAAGAAGTAGCAGCAAAATATACAACACTGGTTCTCCAGAAAGACAAGATTTTCCTGCATGAAATAATTGGGGAACAATGAAATTCAGCATATATAGTTCCCTGAGCTGAAAGATAAATAAATCAAATGAGCCAGTAAAATTGAGTTTTTGCAGACGTGTGTGTGTGTGTGTGTGTGTGTGTGTGTGTGTGTGTGTGTGTTTTAGGGGAGAGATGGGTTGGGGAAGGAAGGTAAAGACCACATAGGTTACTGACAAAGGGTTGTTGATCTGATTTTGCCAGGTCAGCTATATCTATTCATCACACTCAGTTAATTGCTATAGTCTGGACTCCGTTTTGCCTGAGTAAACAAAACCTAAAAGATTTTTAAAGTTTACAACTCTGTTTTCTTAGCTCTTCTGAATGTGCTGTCAGCCAAAGGCATTGGCCGCACCCCTCTCTTTCAACGTTCCCCAGGGCTTTGCTCTGTTTATCAAGCAAATAACTGGTGCGCAGCAAAGACTGTCTTCAGCTCTGGGGAAGCTGTTCTGTTGACTTGCTAACCTGTCTGAGGAACTGACAAAATCAATCTTCTCTGTAGGAACCCACAGAGGTGATGGAAGCTCCTCAAGTCTCCCTCACTCTTTGTCTCTTTGAACGGATTAATCCAGCCCCTCTCCAGGTGAAGGACACAACTGATGAGTCTCCCTTCCCCATTTCTTTTTTGGCCTCCTCACTGTCATTGCCACGCTGTCTATTTAATTCCATCCCTAGATCCTGAAAATTTTGCTGCGCGCTCACGGCAAACCCATCTATTTGACTTGCATTTCTCACACAAATGTTGGGTGTAAGGGCATTTCACTTAAACATCTAGAAACCCATCAAATGTCACAAGTGCAGGCACACACGCACATACAAACAACCTGAAAAATCCCATTCTTAACAGAATTCTGAAGTCCTGCTTCTCCCCAAGAAACCCTTACACACTACCCGGGGCTTCTGCCTCTATGCCCTAGAAATCGCTTTGAAAGGAACTGCTTTGAAAATTGAGCAAACCAAGAAGATGCTGGTAAGGAGGAAGGTCCCCTTGTACTATAGACTAAAAGAGAATGTGTGTTCCAATGAAATGCCAACATAATTTGTCATTGTCTAGATTGATTATGACCTTCCAGTAACACAAATATATTTATCTTTGAGTTCTGCACAATGTATATATAAATCTTACACATTTGTTCAACATTTACTGCCATTATTTATAATGGTCTGAGAGTACTACAAATGTTAAGACCATGCTATCTGTTTTACATCAGAAACTTCTGGAAGATAAGGACCCAACTCTGAGCAATGTCTTCAGACACAGAGGTTTGTAACCTCAATCACACATCAGATTCATCAGGAAAGCTTTTTTTTTTTTAATATTGACTGCCAGCCCACCCCCAAATTTCTGAATCGGGAGGTCTGGGAGGGGGAGGTCTTAGGATCTCTTCTTTTAACCACATCCCTCAGTAATCTTCAGCACCCAGCTCAGCCTTGGTGCAGGGAGTAGAGTCAGGACTCACAAGCCAGCTAACGCAGCTGGGGTTGTTATGAGGGTCTTCTACATGGAAAAACATCTGCCAGCCTCCAGATCTCTCTGAAGGCAGTACTCCCCACAGTATGTATGAGAACAAGGTGAGAGAAACCCCACATTCCCAGGGAGTGGCAAAGATCTCAAAGAAGGCATTTCCTGAGTTAAGAATCCAAAATATATTCATGGTAGAGATCAGCTCACCTTGCTCCTTCCAGCAATGTCAACCCCTTCTCCCACCCACCTTTCCCCCCACTGTCCTTCAACCTGTGGGTTTCCTGTGGACACTAGGGGGGAAATGAAATCCTGAAAGGTTGTTCAGGATTGCTCCAACCACCCACCCAGTTTCCAAAATTACCCCTGCTGATGTTGGCTCCTATCCAATATCTACTCAAGCTCTAGCTTCTCACCTCTTCTCCATCCCCAAAAGAGACGCCGCTCCAGCTAGTGTCATATGCAGTGAGGACAATCTTGAGCTGTACACAAGTCTCTTCCCTTATTTCATTCTATGTTATAAAACCCAGGGGAACCCTGGAGGCTAAAACCACTCATCCCCCACCCTCTATATCACCCTCCTCCTGGACATTGAAAGAGAATAGACACGATGGGCTCTGAGAAGCCTTCTAATTCTCACTTCTTTATCCTCTACTCTGGCAACATTAGTCTCTCTTTTTCTGCCTTGGTTTTTTTCTGCAGTTTTCCCTTTTTATGCCGTGCAGACTCCCAGCAAATCCTAAAATGCTATCCTTTAGCAAAGCAGAAAGACCTCAGTCATGATGCTAAACTGACCTCATGTTGGGCTTTCAGACCCTTTCCTCTTTGAAACTCTTCCAGAATCTATCACTCCAGGGACATGAACTCTTGTCTCTAAGTTCTTTACAGCTATGGTCTCATTAGCGTCTACAAGAAGATCACTTACTGCCCTTCCCCATGACCTGCAGCAACATTTGTCTGCAGCCCTAAATAGTACTGGCTTCTCCTTCTCCTTCTCCCACCCACCATTCCTCAGCCCTCAGCCCTGGGCCAGCCAGTGGTAAGTGAAGGGCAAGTACGAAACAAATTTACAGTCCCCCGCTCCTGCCCCAGGTCTCTCTTAGTGCTAATTTTTTCCGGCTTTCTCCCTACTATTTGCATATTTGTATTTGGGATTCCTGTCTCACAGATGTATTTGTTTGTCCAGTTCCGGGCTGGACTTTGTTAAGTTCCTGTCTCTTCCCACCAAGGAAGGATCTTTAAATTTGGAAAGTTCTGCCCTGGAATCTTTGCTGCTGTCCACCAACACCTCCTGTTCCGGAATCCATACATGACTTGGAAAGGAGGTTGGAGAGAGGTGAAGCTCTGCTCTCCAATGGTTCAGTCTGCAAGTAACCAGCCAGTCCCCTCCACCACACACACCAATATTGGTGACCAAAGCTGCAGCTGCTATGATCACTCCTCCTGGCCTCTGGCCATTTCTCCAGCAGGAAACTGGCTGCAGTGCCTCCCAAAATAATCTGTCCACATCGCAAACTGAAATTTACAAGGAGTCCTGTCACATTTTTCCTAAAATACCAAATCTATAACATCTACAGAACTCCTTTCATCCTATTATTGAGTAATTCTGTGAATGGGAAAAGAATAATGGAAAAGAAAACCAACCCATCCTCCACCCACCCATTGAGGTTTTGAAGTTCACTCTTTAGTTTGTCTGCAGGACTGGCCTACTGGCCAGGCCTGCCTCTCTCCCTACAGAGGCCTTTGCACTTTCCCCTTTGTGATCCCAGTTCTGTTTTCCATGGTGCTCTGGTGCCTATGACAGAGATCATGTTTGATTAGCACTCCAAACATTCACCATGCTCTTGAAGATTTATGACACCTCCAGGTTTCCATACTCCCCACCAGCTAGGGTCTTGGTGCCTAAGGTATTTATCCATTAGGTATTCTCTGAAATGTGGCACTCAAGGCGTGGCCTGAGGGTCCGGGGGGCGGTGGGGCTCTGAAAAGGTGGCTGCAAATTGCACTGACTCCCGAGCTCTCCCTTGTGACATCTGTGGGGTTCCGTGTTCTTTTGTACTAAGCTAAATATGAATCCTTTTAGCTAAGAAAATAAAATCCGGCCATACAGCAGTTTTAGAGGAAAGAAAGCACGAGGAAGCCAGTCTCTACCATTTCACAAATCCTGAAATTTGGGGAATTTCTGTTCTCTGGAATGTCCGTGGACCAAGCTGACAAATGGATTGTTCTCTGCCATCTGGGTAGTTGGCATCCTGGGGACATAATTGGTATCTGATTCTACTGTCTTGACAAGTACTGAAACTATGCAGATCAAACCCTATTATAGCATCCTCCAAGGCCTGTCCATACACATCATGTTGAATTTTGCTGCATCAAAGGCTCTATGAAAGAGGCCAAATGCTTTGAATTCTTGTTGCTGCCCAAAGAGTTTCTAGGAGAGCAGGGAGGGTCCCCTGAGAAGTTAGACTCCTGGTGCTGCTACCCTCATGTGCAGACCTATGAGGCCCTCAGAGGAGCAACACATGCCAGCCACATTTTCCAGCCCACGAGAGAGAGAGACAGAGAGATGGAGAAACAGACAGAGACATTAAACCACAGGCATTCAGACCCTGGGCTCAATCGTCACACCCCAGTTACCTGGAGCAGAGTTTAACAGGCTATTCCCTGACCCAGAATGTGTCCCAAGTATTCTGGTCTAAATGCCATAGGCTACCTAATTTTCTTATGCTTAACTAGAAATCCCAAACTCATCCCAAGCTGGAACTCTAGATTCTGGGCCTGTGTGAGGCCTGGTGACTGGTGTGCGCTTCTGGCCTGGAGTGACCCCCACCTTTCTAGTTTGGATCCTAAATCTTGCCTGTCTCTTCCAACTTGACAGGTTTCCACCTTGTCCTCAGGACTCAAGGCGCCCATGCAAATCCAGACCGTCCAGGGCTCCCAGGCCTGAGGCTGCCTCAGTTCAGTGACCTGGAACTGGCTATTTTTGATGAAGGCCCTAAGTTGTGTCATACCTTTCCTGTATTCCAGCCCGAACTGTTGTTTTTAGAAGCTCAGTGACGAAGAATACCCAGTTGGACAAAAGTTTCTCCTTTCTTCATGTTTTATAATCTCCAAATTAAAAATTGCAAATCACAGTTCCAGTGAGGTATCTTGGCCTCTTGACAGGGACACACACACACACACACACACACACACACACACATTGTCCATTGTGAGATGCAGTAGAAAAAATGCAAATGTTTCTAGATGTCTAGAAACCTGGGTTCCACTACTGGCAGTACCTTGCTGGGTGAACTTGGGAAAATCACTTCACCTCTCTGGGCCCAGGCATTCTCTTTCAACTTTAATACATGAGCCTGTGAAATCCAAGAAGTTATAGCCTTGCCAACCTGACCACTCATTTAGCCTAAAAGGATGATCATGATTTGCGTAAAATCACTCTTATAGTCCCTGTAAGAGTGAATTTGTGTGTCAACTTGAAGGGCATGGGTTGTTGTTTTTTTTTTTGGACAGGTTTTATTCATTGAATGCAGCTTTACACAGTATTTCTTATGTGCCAGACACCACTCTATGTGCCTTAGAAATATTTGACTCGTTAACTCCTTATAACAATTGAAGGGTGCTTTTAGATGAGATTAACATTTAAATCAGACTTTGAGTAAGCAGATTGCCCTCCATAATATAGGTGGGTCACATCCAATCAGCTGAAGGCCTGCAGAGAACAAAAAGAGCTGCCTCCCCGAGTAACAGGGAATTCTTCAGCAGACTGCCTTCAGAATTCATCTGCACCGTCAGTTCTTCCTGGGTCTCCAGCCTGCAAGCCCACACTGCAGGTTTTGGACTTGCCAGCCTCCATAATTGCCTGAGACAATTCCTTACAAAGATCTCTTTCTATATAGACACATCTTATTTGTTCTGTTTCTCTGTAGAAGGCTGACAAACACAGTCCCCGAGGACTGAGCATCTGCCATGTACTTAGCCCCATGGCAGTCACTGAGACAAATGGTTCTGCCACCAATAAGCACAGCACCTAGTTGGAAAGACAACTTGGATTGTTGTCTTGGATAAAATAACTTGGATAAAATAATAACTTGGATAAAATAATTCATAGCAACATACACAAGTGGCAAAAGGCATGGGCTAGTTCCTGGTGCTACGGTTCAGAGGAGGGTTCAGAAGGAAAGTCAAGAAGGAGATGGCACTTAGTCTCTAGGGCAGTTGGAATTTCCCAAGGGAAAGAGAAAAGGAAGGGTGGCTCAAAGATGATGACATACTTGGTATGTCTCCTCCCCCTGGCTCTCCCACCTCCATGAATGCCATTGCCACCCACACAGATGCCCAAGTAAAATGGGCCTCATCCTTATCTCCACCAAAGCCTCACTAAGCACTCCGACACTCCACTTTCCCTCTAGTCAATCATCTATCTTTAGACCCTGCTCCTAAATATTAATGAACAATTCCTATGCTCTCCATACCCAAAGCCACCTTCTTAGCCCAGGCTGCCATCTTTGCTCTCCTGGGCCACCAATATACCCTTATATGTTTACCTTTTCTTTAGTCTTGCTCCTCCAATCCCTTGCTCCCCACAAAGCAGAGTGATCCTTCAAAAGTGAACAAAAACTCATGCCTCTCTCTACTTATAACTCTTCAGTAGCTCTCCATTTCCTACAGAATAAAATCCAAATCTAGTATAGCTTCACCATGCTGTGCTCTAGGCACTGCTGTGTCTCCATCCTCATCTCTTGCTGCTAGCCCTCTTGCACCTACTAAACTTCCAGGTCCTCAGAACTGCCATCATTATTCCCACCTCAAGGCCTTTGCACATGCTATCCCTTCTGCCAGAACTCTTTCCCTCTTTCTTTGGTTAATTTCTACTTTCTTTGGGTCTCAGTGCTTCTATATTCCAGGAGGAAGCTTCCTCTAACTTCTGCAGACCTGTTTGGGTGTTTCTCCAGCAGCTCCCTGTCCTCCCTCTCTCAAAGCACTTATCACAAGTGCTACTGACAATTTTCTGTCTTCCCAACTAGACCTTAAGCTTTAAGAGTCTGTGTCCAACTCACATCCCCAGAAATTACCAAAGTACTGACGTGTGCATGATAGACTTAAACATTCTAATTATAATAGGTTGGTCCTGTACCCTGAAAATACAGCAGTGAACAAGACAGGCTTGCCCTCATAGAGCTCACACTCTGAAGACAACAAACAAGTGAATAATGCATAAATGCAATTAGAGTTGTGAAGAGGGTCAGAAAAGAAAGAACTAGAGGGCTGTCCTAGAGAATATTGGGGGAGGAAGAGATGAACACCTACTTTAGACATTGAGTGGTCAGGGAAGGCTTCTTTGAGAAGCTGACCTTGAGCAGGGATTTGAAGAATAAAAAAGGGCCAGTCATGCAAAGACCAGGGCAGTGGAGTGTGTAGGCAGGAAAAATCCTGATATATTCTAGGGATGTCAGAAAGTTAAGATGGTTGAGCAAAGAGGGCAAATAACATATTCTTCATAGTATCAAGCTTACTGCACCAGAAACTTCGACCACAGCCACTTTGTCACCTGCGGGATGAGTCACTTTAGAGGCGTGGTTTCATTCCCTCCAGTGGGAATGGCATTTGGTAATAGAGGAGCCCTTACAGCAATGCCTTTTCTACAAAACTTTTCAAAGTCCTAAGGTCCTGCCTTTCAAGCCCAAATTCCAATTCAGTGAGGTGAACCTGTTCTTATTAAAAATGTTCCATAAGCTGGGCTTCCCTGGTGGCGCAGTGGTTGAGAGTCCGCCTGCCGATGCAGGGGACACGGGTTCGTGTCCCGGTCTGGAAAGACCCCACATGCCGCGGAACGGCTGGGCCCGTGAGCCATGGCCGCTGAGCCTGCGTGTCCAAAAATAAAAACAATTAAAAAAAAAATGTTCCATAAGCTAAAATTAATTAACAATCAGCAAGGGAAAAGGAATGAGATTATTAGTGGTCCTTTTTTGTCTGGATGGGGAAAGGCTGGGATGGGGAGAAGACAGGACTTCTAGTGTCCTTCTAATCATCAAATTAGGATGTGTCTCTTTGCGAAGATAGGCCCTGAAGTTATCCTTGGGATGAATATATCTCTTTTCAAAGATTAAATTTAGGGACCTCCTATAAAGTCATGGCATCCCCAGCCATGCCCACTTTATTCCAAGGTCAAGTTTATACTTATGTACCAGATCTGGAATGTGCCTTGTCATTTGCTCCTGGTTTGGCTCCACTCTTTCCCTGACCTAGAACAATACCCACGATACATTAACTGTGAGTAACTGTGGATAACAGCCAGGATGCTGGATTCAAGGACTGCTTACATGTCCTTCTAGACAACCTGTTCTCTTGTTCCACCACTGGAATCAGAACTCCCTCCCTCTATTCCCCTCTTCCTCCAGCCCTCAGAGACAGTCCACATTCCTAGCTTAGGTAATGCATTCTTGCTGCCCTGACACATACCACCAGAGTGGGCCAAGCAAGCTATTGAGAGAGCCAAGCTACCCACCCAACACTTGGCTTTGGCTGAGGGCATCAAGCCAGGCCATGGTGTCATAGTAGCTAAGGTCCCTTGATAAGCCACATCAGCTCAACTCTTAAAATTGATCATGGCATTGTTGATTAAGTTGATGAGGGTTACATCAGACTCTATCCCTCCAGAGACCAGACTGAATGACTTTTAATTAGAACAAATCTGATATTTAACTCTGTCTTCCCTGTGGAGGCAGCTGCTAGATCCAAATCTGGAATGGGTTCAGTGGGCACAAGTTTGTTGGTTACAGGATACATCATAACATAATGAGAACTTCCCCCTATGGAAAGATCTCTAAGGAAGTTTTGGGGTTCAATTCCATCGCTTCTAAATCACCACTGATTCTGAATTATTTTGAACCAGTGTTCAATATCAATGCCTTCCATGAATAGGATTCATTCATTCATTCAAAAGTGTATTTGGGGTTGTCTTTTGGTCTTCTTTATGGTTTCCTTTGCTGTGCAAAAGCTTTTAAGTTTCATCAGGTCCCATGTGTTTATTTTTGTTTTTATTTCCATTTCTCTAGGAGGTGGGTCAAAAAGGATCTTGCTGTGATTTATGTCATAGAGTGTTCTGCCTATGTTTTCCTCTAAGAGTTTGATAGTGTCTGACCTTACATTTACGTCTTTAATCCATTTTGAGTTTATTTTTGTGTATGGTGTTAAGGAGTGTTCTAATTTCATACTTTTACACGTACCTGTCCAGTTTTCCCAGCACCACTTATTGAAGAGGCTGTCTTTTCTCCACTGTATATCCTTCCCTCCTTTATCAAAGATAAGGTGACCATATGTGTGTGGGTTTATCTCTGGGCTTTCTACCATGTTCCATTGATCTGTATTTCTGTTTTTGTGCCAGTACCATACTGTCTTGATTACTGTAACCTTGTAGTATAATCGGAAGTCAGGGAGCCTGATTCCTCCAGCTCCATTTTTCGTTCTCAAGATTGCTTTGGCTATTCGGGGTCTTTTGTGTTTCCATACAAATTGTGAAATTTTTTTTCTAGTTCTGTAAAAAATGCCAGTGGTAGTGTGATAGGGATTGCATTGAATCTGTAGATTGCTTTGGGTAGTAGAGTCATTTTCACAATGTTGATTCTTCCAATCCAAGAACATGGTATATAGAACTACCATACGACCCAGCAATCCCACTACTGGGCATATACCCTGAGAAAACCATAATTCAAAAAGAATCCTGCACCAAAATATTCATTGCAGCTCTATTTACAGTAGCCAGGAGATGGAAGCAACCTAAGTGTCCATCATGGGATGAATGGATAAAGAAGATGTGGCACATATATACAATGGAATATTAGTCAGCCATAAAAAGAAACGAAATTGAGTTATTTATAGTTAGGTGGATGGACCTGGAATCTGTCATACAGAGTGAAGTAAGTCAGAAAGAGAAAAACAAATACCGTATGCTAACACATATATATGGAATCTAAGAAGAAAAAAAAAACGGTCATGAAGAATCTGGGGGTAAGATGGAAATAAAGACACAGACCTACTAGAGAATGGACTTGAGGATATGGGGAGGGGGAAGGGTAAGCTGTGACAAAGTGAGAGAGTGGCATGGACATATATACACTACCAAACTACCAAATGTAAAATAGATAGCTAGTGGGAAGCAGCTGCATAGCACAAGGAGATCAGCTCGGTGCTTTGTGACCACCTAGAGCGGTGGCATAGGGAGGGTGGGAGGGAGGGAGATGCAAGAGGGAAGAGATATGGGAACATATGTATATGTATAACTGATTCACTTTGTTGTAAAGCAGAAACTAACACACCATTGTAAAGCAATTATACTCCAAGAAAGATGTTACCCAAAAAAAATGTGTATTTAGCATCTCCTGTGTGTTCTAGGTGTGCAGGATAACGAGATGAAGGGAACATGATCCCTTCCTTCAAAGAGCTTCATAAACGGTGATGCATATATTTATTTCTCTTGAGAAGGTGGCTGAAAGACCACCATATGAACCTTCCAAAGTCAATAACTACCAAAAATGTCATCATGAGCTAGAATGAGCACTCTATTTGCAGGGACAAAGATGATGCTGTTAGTGGTCAACCATCTCTGGATTAGTAAGTTATGGTAAATCAGACAAATGTTTTTCCTCCTCCACAATTTCTCATGTGTCATAGGCAGTTAATAGTTGACAAATAGAATGAAATAGAGCTACAGAATCTACAGTCCCTACAAGACATTACTTTTTTATTATGATTACATATTGTAATATTAATAACTAAATTTGAGTGCTTACTAAGTACCAGGAATAGTTCTAAGTGCTCTACATGCATTATCTCATTTAATTCTAACAACCCCAAGCGGTAAATATTGCCTTTCCCCTATTTTCATCCTGACGTTACAAATGTGGAAACTGAGGCTCAGGTTGACTTGTGTACCTCATTCCCTGCAAAGATTTCCAGAGGCTTCAGCTGAGAAATGCTGACCTGGTTCAAGCTCCTCTCTTTATAAAGCACATTCGTCCAGGCTTTATCTCTTCTAGTCAGAGGCTAATATTACGTTGTCAAGAGATGGCCAAAACCCACAGGTCCCAAATTATGAGATCATTCAGTCATTCAACAAGTATCTATTTTGAATCCCCATGTGTTGAGAATACAATGGTAAAACGCACACAGGCTCTGCTCTCAGGAGGATTTCAACCTGGTAGAGTAGATTTTTAAATGAGAAGAAATAAGATAGAAAACTATGAGCAGGCACTGAACCCACCGGGCTTCAGTAGCACAGGGTCCAGTCTGAGACTGGCCCTTCAGGTCTCCCACCTCAAACTACTGCAGCTGGACCCCTGAGTTCCAGGCCCTTAGTACGGCTCACACCCTGGAACTGTGCCCTTCTGTGACCAACTTCATTCCACAAGCACCCATGTCATCAGCATGATGGGCAAAACAACACCAAAAACTTACTCTGTGAAGCTCAGTGGAACTAAAGACATAGAGAAAACACCCAGTGGGGATGGCCAGGAGAAGTACCAGATCCTGAAGTACAACTGCTAGGAACTCATAAAGAATCACTAGAAAGAGGAACCCAAGAAAGAATTCACCTAAATAATCAGAAATTGAGCAACAAGGAATTGGAAGAGAACTATGGTCCAAATGAGATACAATGCCATCCAGCATGAGAGCTGAAGAGCTCTTGGTTCAGGACAGCCCCAGTACACTCAGGCCTTTCAAAGAAACATGAGGGATTGTCAAATTTCTCAGTAGATGGTGTGGGGCCTCTTCGTCCTTCTATGGACAGGAGCTGTCCTATGCTGGCTTGCATTTGGAATTCAGTACTCCAATGATAAGTGTGCATCCTTAGACAGTGTGTATTTGGGTTCTGTGCTTGCTCTGGTTGGGGTGATATTTGCTTATTTCCAATAAGTGAAAAGCACAAACATCATGTTAACATTCAGTAAATTATTCCTCTCCGAGTTTTTGTCATCTGGAATGCAAGGGAGAGTACAATCCCTGAAGAGCAGCTGATGGTCCGGAACATGGTGGAGATTAAGGGTGGAGACCAAATTCCTAGGGATATCAGATGGCTGGCTTCTCAGTGAGCTAAAATAGATAATTTATCTCTCACTAGGAGGTCTGAGCCCCACTTCTGTTCCCGTGACTTTACTCATGGCAATCCCCTTGAAACAAAGAACACTGGCTTCTCTTCTACAACTTATTTTAAAGGTGTGGCAACTGGCACAATCACCAACACGGGCAAGGGCACCATCATTGGACAGATTGCCTCAATGGCTTCAGGAATTGACAATAGGAAGACAGCCATTGCCACTGAGACTGAGCACTTTGTTTGTATTGTGGCAGAAGTGGCCACTTCACCAGCATCCGTTTCTTTATTATCACAGTGTCCATGAAGTATGTCCTGGACTCCACCACCTTCCTCATTGGTGTCACTGTGGCCCATGCACCTGAGGACCTCCTGGTGATTGTCACTGTCACTCCATTAATGACAGAAAAACAGGTGGCCAAGAACTGCCTGGAGATGAACCTGGAAGCCGTGAAGACCTCAGTTCCGCCTCTATCATTTGCTCTGACAAGATTGACCCTCAGACTCACAACAGAACCCATGTGTGGTGTGACAATCAGATCTATGTGGCTGACACCTGACAAACAGAAAAACCAACTCCTTGCCTGAAGCTCTGGAATCTGGGCCTCCTTATTCAAGATAATAACACTGTATAACCAAGTTGAGTTCAAACAAGGACACAAGAAACCATCATGGAGAAAGTTGTGGTTGGAGGTCATTTTCAGAGGTCATTTTGGGGGATGTGATAGAAATTAGGAAATGAGACTGCAAAGTGCCTGGAATCCCTTTTGATTCTACCAACAAACTTCAGCCCCCGTACATGAGATGGATGACCTCAGTGACAGATGCTGCCTCACGATGATGAAGGGGCCCCTGAGAAGATCCTAGAGAAGTGCAGCACCATCACTATTGATGTCCTAGAGCAGCCTCGGGTCAAGGGCACAGCTAAAGCCTTCCACACCATGTACATGGAGCTAGGGGGTCTGGAGGAGACACATTCTGGGTTTCTGTCACCTCTTCCTGCCAGCAATCAAGTTCCCAGAAGCCTACTCATTTGACAGATGTCATGACCTTTCCCACCTCCAGTTTCTGATTTGTGGGCTCTTGTCAAGGACTAATCCCCGTCGGTCCACTGTGCCTGAGGTACTTACCAAATACCAGAGTGCTGGGGTCAAGGTTGTTACGGTCACAAGTGATCATCCCTTCACAGCCAACACTATTGCCAGGTATCATTTCAGCCAACAGTGAGATAGATGGTGGAAGACATTGAAAAAGCCTCAACATTGCTATGGAGCAAGTACACAAATAGGGTAAAGCCACTGTGTTGTCCAGTATGGAGCTGAAGGACATAAATCAAGAGCACCTTGTATGAGCTCTTGACCAAGTACTTGGCAACCGCCTTTGCTCAGACCTCCCTCCAGCAGAAGCCAATCAATGATGTGGGCTGTCAGACAGATGCACTTGTTCCTGTGAGAGAGGATGGAGTTAATGCTTCTCCAGTTCTAAAGAATGCAGATGTTGGGATTGCCATGAGGGTAGCAGGTTCTAATGGATCCAAAAATGCAGGCCACACAGTCTTACTGGATGACAGTGATGTCTTTGCATCTCTAACCACAGGGTAGAGGAAGGCCACCTAATCGTTGACAACCTAAAGAAGATTATTGCTTATACTCTGACCCAGAACATTGCCAAGCTTTGCATTTTTTTGATTTACACTATTGTCGGGCTTGCCCTGATCACTGGTATCATTACTATCTTGTTCATCAATCTGGGCACAGACTTAACTCCCTTATTGCTCTATCCTATGGGAAAGCTGAAAGTGTCATTTTGAACCAGAAACCCCACCATAAGAAAATGGACAGATTGGTGAACAAGTCACTTGCCATGTAGTCCTGCCAACACACTGGCCTCATGCGGGCCCAGGAGCTTACGTTGTCCATGTCACCATGTATGCACAGAGGAGATTTAGGCCCAGCACTCTCATTAACCTCTGGAGCAATGGAGGAATAACAGCATGAATGATGGGGTCGATTGCTATGGACAAGAATGGACAAGGGATCAGAGGAAATACCTAGAAGGTACAGGCTACACAGCTACTCTCACTGGCATCATGAACTACCAAATAGCATATCTGACATGAAGAAGACCTGGAGCAATTTCATCTTCCAACAAGGTCTTTCCAGAAATAAAGCCGTCTGGCTAGGGATTGCCTCACAGCTTATCATAGCAGTAATTCTCTCCTATGGCACTGGAAGTGTCACAGCCCTAGATTTCACCAGGCTCCTGGCTCAGGATTGGTTTGTAGATATGCCACGTCCATACCTTCTGCTTTGGGTGTGTATGATGATGTGTGAAAACTTTTCATCAGACTTTACTGTGGAACCTGTGGGATAATCTATCACTAACACCATCTTTTTGCCCAAGTGTCCCAACTTCACATTGGTGATGATTCAGTTCTCTTGTGTAATAATGACATCATCCAAATTTATACCAGAGAAAGACAAAAACTATATGAAAGGCACTCAATTGATGTTTTGTACTTTACAGCTGAGATTTGACTATTTATGTATAAATTTTATCTCTATCTCCGGTTTTTAAATACGTAAATTTCAAGGTGATGATGTAGAGAAGAAACACTTATTTGTATATACATAGATTTCCAAGATATTAAGTAATCTTGTATAACCCAGATATCTGCTGGGGTCTCCCTGCTTTTAAGCTCTAGGTAGGATTTCGCTTACCTCTACTCTACATCCTGTTGAAGATCAATGCCTTTCTCAAGATGTCTGTGAGTTCCTGGGGAAACTGGCCACTTTGCTCAAAAATCCAACTCAAGGTTTTCAGGAAATGGAGAAGGGGGCAAGTTTACATCATGAGAACATGGACATGCCCCACTTTGACTCTCAGATGTTTCCACAGCATGCTTTCCCTGCCATGTCACCCCTCACCGCCAACTCTCAGCATCTCACTGGTCCATCCATTTTTGCCTCACCTCTTCTCCTCCCTCCCAGACGGCCCTTCACCCCTACTACTGGAACGCCAGTTGGACTTCTTCCAATTCTTGCTCCAAATCCAAACTCCAAGTCCACTTTGCATATCCTAACTCAAGGGGCTGTACTGAACAAAAGGGTCTTTCATTCACCAGGAAGCCATATTGGTTTGAAATAGTAATATCTATTTCCTGTAAAACATTTGCAAAGCACTTTCCAGCACCAACGTTATGCCAATCATGTTTCATGCTTTCAACTTAGGTTTATTCATGTGTGGAACAACAACTATGTTGACAGGCCCAGAGAGACCTCATTTTAAAGTAAAAGACATTTTAGAAAACAAACAAACTAAGATAGAAAGTATTAAGTGACATAAGAAAAGTCCAGGAATCAGATTATCTGTAAGTGACTTCTTTTTTTTTTTTTTAATATATAGTGAACTTCTTTTAAAAATTTATTTATGGCTACATTGGGTCTTTGTTGCTGTGTGCGGGCTTTCTCTAATTGCAGAGAGTCAGGGCTACTCTTCATTACAGTGCGTGGGCTTCTCATTGCAGTGGCTTCTCGTTGCAGAGCACGGGCTCTAGGCTTGCAAGCTTCAGTAGTTGTGGCACATGGACTCAGTAGTTGTGGCTCACGGGCTTAGTTGCTGCGCAGCACGTGGGATCCTCCCAGACCAGGGCTCGAACCCGTGTCCCCTGCATTGGCAGGCAGATTCTTAACCACTGCACCACCAAGGAAGTCCCTGTAAGTGACTTCTAATGTCCCTTCTCAATCCTAATTCTAGGTCATGTACCATGATGTCCAGTTAGGGACACAGAAGAGGCTTCAAGGAGCAGGTGCATCTGGGCTAGAGTTAAAGAAGAGACAGTGTCAAGATAAAAGAGACAATGTTTTAAGAAAAGGTTAACAGATCCCATTTTCCTTTGAATGAATCAGAAAACTTTACAAGAAATCAATATTGGGACTTTGAAGTTTCTGAGACAGACTCAATTATCTTTTACCCTTTATCACTTGCAAAATTAGAAGATTTTACTTCCTATCTTTCCATCCTTCTTTCTTTTAAACAACGTTGATTGAGGGCCTTTTATGTTTCAGGCAGTGTGCTAGGCACTGGAAATGCAAAGGTGGAGCCCCCAGAGGAAGGAGTTCAAGTTCAATGGGTGAAATAAACAAAGAAACAAATGTAACTCAGGTTCAGACTGATAGTTCCTGCCTACCTGCCACAGTCTCTGGCCTCTACCCCTCAAGTTTAGGCACAATATTCAGCCCTTCTCTAGTCTACTCACCTCTAAGTCCATAATGTGAGTTTAATAACTTACTTATACATTAAACCTTCCAGGAGTCAAGATCACCCTCCAGGTCTCTTCCATATCCTGGCTTCTCTCTCACCTCTTTCTACTCTTTTCTCTCCTCTCTCCCCTCCCAGGAACAACACAAATCCCCCTCCTTGTCCTACACGCATGAGTTCCGAAGGCCTCTTTTGTTACTTGAGCATACCCTTGGGTGTCACCCTGCACCCGTAGTGACTCAAAATATTTCTTCCAAATAAACACAGGGCCCTCCCCAGCAAAGAATTTTGAAGAGGGAGGAAAGGGGGTCTCCATCTGTGCTCAGACAACATTGCTGTGCTCAGAATGGGGTCGGTCTTGTCCAATAAAGACAGAAGAGGCAGCCTGGGTGGTAAAGACTAGGAGGAATTCTGATCCATAAAATGTATTTCTAATTCTCAGTGAGACCATTCCAGAAATGTAGGGAGTTGGCCCCTGGACTCACCAATGTTTGGGTTATATTTCAACCTTGATTGAGCACCAGAATTGCACACACAGTGCCAACTCCCATGTGCTTTGAGGAGGGCTGGGTACACTACGCCTCTCTGTTTTAGTTTTTGGGTCTTTTCCCCATGTGTCTGGGGTGTTTCTTCCATTAAAACCAGGACTTTTCCTCCTTCTAAGCCTCTACCCCAAATCCAGCCTAAGCTGATACTCCTAGGAGATGCTAAATTCACTTTGGGGCCAAAAAATAAAAATAATTTATTCAAAAACATGCCAATAACTCCGTGGAAAACTTTCAAGGGTAGTATCATTTCACTCCAGATTCTCTGATGGGAAGGAGATTTTTTGCTCAGTAATGACGTGGCAAGGACAGGTTGCTCCTGCATAGGAAGCAAAGGTGGGTCCAGGGCTGTCCCTCTTCCGGGGCTGCTGGTGTGGGCGCCTCTGCTTGTCCTTTGCTGAGCCACCTCTCCCTCTCTTTTTTTCTATTTTCTTCTCTCATCCAGGGTCCACATCTTAGTTCAGGGCTCCAGATGAAGTCTTCTCAACAGACATGGCCTTCTTGTTAAGCCAGCCTGGATAGAAGAGTCCAGAAAAACATGATCATTGTCCTCAAGTAGCTGAAGCCCTGTCACCAGAAGAGGCATTAGATTTGCTCAGCTCAGCAGAAGAGGAGAAGAATACACAGAAGATGCTAGAGGCAAAAACATCTTCGCTATAATAAAAAAAAGGGGGGGGGAGGTTAGCCAAAATTAGAATTGAACTATCACAAACATCTGAAGTTGGGTATACTCCTCCAAGCCCCAAATTTATTTACAGCACTAATTTGCGTAGAGTGTTAGAATATTCTGGGGAAAGAACTTGAACCCTAGAGAAACTTGGTGTTCAGACATAGAAAAGGGCATGCAGAATTTGGGGAGTGTGTGAAGCACATGCCAAGAGTAGCTAAATTTGAAAGGAAGAAGCAAAGGAGAATCTGCAACGAGGGTGGAAAAACCCTGGAGTGCTGGACATCGCCCCAGGGTCTGGGCGTCAAGGGTGAGAGTGGAGGTACTGGAAATAGCATGGTGGTGGTCTTGCTTTAATCTGCCTCAGTCCCACGCACCCTGGTGACATGTGTAGAGAGAGCAAAGTGTCTTGTGTAAACATTAAAAAAGCCGTGATATTTAAGGACACAAGCAATTCTTCTGAGAGAACCGGAAAGGAGTAGACCACCAAGAAAAAGAAACCATTTCCATCTTGGCAGGAAAAAAAAAATTACTCTCAAGAAGCTTGGAGCACAGGAAGCACATCAGCAGCCTGGTGTGGAAAGGCCTTGACACAGACTTCAGACCAAATGCAGCTTCAGAGACAGAGCCGCGGACAGAGCTGCTGGAGCATCAGAATTATTGGCCCGTAAGAGAGTAGTGGCCAGGTTTCGGCAGCGGCTGCATGGATTCAGGCCCTCGTGGACGGGAGCCCTTGTAGATTTCCAGAGCAGGGGTCCTCTCGTTACCATTCTTACTGTGAGGACCAAGCTTTTGCAGCCACACAGATGGAGGCCATCCAGTGATTCAGTTTTGTATCTGTATCTTTTTTAAATATTTTCCTTAAGCCAGACTTAAAATTTAGCTTTTTAAGATGTACAATTTAATAAATTTTCACAAGCGCATAAAGTTGTAAAATCACCTGCACAATCAAGATACAGAGCATTTCCATCACCCCAAAACACCCCCTCGTGCCTCTTTGAAGTCAGTACCTCGCTTGCATCCCCAGTCCCTGACAACCACCAAACTCTTTTGTCCCAATACATGTATATGTTCTGTTTGTTGTCTCTTCCAGGATGTCATATAAATGAAATCATAGCATATGTAGCCTTTGAGTGTGATTTCTTTCTCTTAGATAAGGCTCTTGGGATTTATTCATGACATTGTACATATCAGTCCTATGTTCTTCTTTTCTTGCTATGCTAGTACTATCCCAGGTATGGGCACACCACAGTTTGTTTATCCACCTGCCAATCGGTGGACTATTGTTGTTGGTGTTTCATTGTTTCCAGTTTTTGATGATGAGGAATGAAGCATTCGTGTGCAACTTTTAGCGTGGAAAAATGTTGTCGTTGGGGAAATACCTAAGAGTGGGATCAGTGGGCCCTATGGTAAGTACATATTTAACTTTATAAGAAATGGCCAAACTGTATTCCAAAGTGGCTAGACCATTTGGCATTCCCAAAGGGTCCCAAAGTGTCTGACTCTTATGGTGGCCTCACTTGCATCTAAAGGAACTCAGTCTGAGAGTACTGAAGTTCTACTTCTATTGACCAGAAGTCAGAATGTCCAGAAGCAGAATTCACAGGCCCTGAAAATGTGAATTCCCTTTCACTATGTGTATTGGGCAGGAACTGGGCGATGGCTTGTCAGAGATGCAGTAAGGGCTAGACCCTCTGACTTTCCAGATCTCTCCCTACTCTGGAATCTGTGATACTACGAATATGAGCATCACCCTGGCCAGCATTCGAAGACATCACCCACCCACATTTCTTACACTTGGCTCACTAGACAAACATGTGTCTTGATGTTTGACATCTTTATCAGTTTGACTGATGTGTTTCCCTGAGTTGATATTTTTCATGCAATCAATTGGATCTCTTGGCCGTTTTTGCAAAGAGGGAATAAATTAATGGACCACCCACATCTTGTTTTATTCTGTTGACCTGTTTGGGACCGTAGATATTTCACTCAAAATCTCTATGCTCTAGCTTCTCCATCTGGGGCTAACAGCACCCAGCACACAGAATCCCACAGATCACACCAAGCACAGGGCTAACTGAGCAGTGATGTTGGTATTTATGACTAGAAAGACCACTTCTACTCTGTCCTCTTTGCTGTGGGTTCTGGAGCCCATCAGACCTGAATTTGGATTCTGACTCTGTTCCTAGCTATGTGACCCTGAGTAAGCTCCTGGCTCAGGACATCTTTCTGTTTAATGGCTTTACGTTTCTTCCCAGGGCTCCTTGACTCCTCCCAACTATATGGGGCCTTTGGGAGATTTCCCCCAAATTCTCTGGGGACACCAGGACCACTGATGTTGGCTAAAAGGGCAGCTGAGCAGTTCTAAAATGCTCTTACAACCCTGAGATATAAGTGAATCTGACCGGGCCCTGCTGACCAGTCTTCATCAGAGAAATCAAAAACCTTTAAAACCTGTAAATTTTGTTTTTAAAGAGAATTCCCTAGACCAGGCCTCCATCATCTCCGAGAACACAGGAAAGACAGAGTGAACATGCCCCTCACCTTGAGAAATATCTGTAAACTGTTCTCTAAACCAACACAACCAATTTCTCACCTCCCATCTCCACCCATGGTTCCTCCCTTGGCATCCTCTGCCCAACCACCTCTACCTTTCTGAGGTTTGGGTGACAAATTAATCCATTTCCTCTCCCAGACAAGCAGTAGACCAGGACAATGGAGTCCAGCCAAGAGCTGTACAGTGAAGGAGCCAAGAGCTGGGTGAGCAGTGGACGTCTCTCTTCCCTGATCCTGACCTGTCCTGGATCTGGGGGAAGATGGAGATCATGAGTCTGCCCAGAGCACCATGGGGAAAAGCACTCCTGACTTGGAGTGAAAATATGTCCACCTGGATCCCAGTCTCAACATTTCTGAGTCATGTAAATTTGGGCAAGTGACAACTTCTTCTAGACTCTTTGTTCAGACCCTTCGTCTATAAAATGAGGGTAATGACAACTCCCTCGCAAGAGTGTTTAGGGAATAGAGATTATACGTATAAAGCATCTGGTGCATAGTAGGTGCTTAATAAAGCATAGATACTCCTGTTGTTATTGTCTTTCTTCTTGCGGTAAGAATTAAACAAGACAATCCCTTTGAAATTCTAGTACCAATTCACCAGATTCTCAGGTATACACCTGGAAGGAAGGGTAAGGGCTGGGCTCTCTCTCCTGTCTCTATTGCCTGAAGAGGGGCAGAAACACTCTTTGCTTCTCATCAACTCTGTCCTTGGAGGGCAGCCTCAAAGTGATGGACGAGTTAGAACTGAAATCGTTTGAATGTCACTTTTCAGCTACTTGACTTTAGAAACATCTTATTCAGGGGGAAGTTAAGGCAGGTGGCTGAGTTTTCATAATCATTATTAATTCTGGGTTACAGATATCATTCTTCTGGGCTGTCCACATGTTCCCTCACCCTCCCACACCCACCCCAAACCATAGAAAATCAGGAGTTGGCCTTGGACACCGTGTTCTGCCTCTGCTTGCAATCCACAGGCAATACCTGTTTGTGGGACAAACAGAGGAATCCGGTTTCCAAGGCTGTCAATCTGGAAGCCAATCCACTTGCTAAAATGATTGGAAATGGCGTCTCAACAACCTGCAGCTAAGCACAAAGGCCTCGGCCTCCAGAGAAGCTCTCACATTACAAAACTTGACAGAAACCACTTGCGTGGATGCTTGGACAGACAAGGACCAGGTCACTTTGTTCCTGCTGCAGAAATCTGGATGGGAGACAGACTTGTGTCCAGATCCCAGCCTCAGATATCTGCCCCAGGCAGCAGGCTGGCCCAGCAGAACTGGCTGCTTTTCCTGAATCAGCCACCTCCCTCTTCCCCAACTCCCCACTGCATTTCTGTTTCCAATCAACACATTAGAAATCCAGCTCAGCTCCCCGTCGGGTGACCAGGAGTCGGCCCCAGTAGAACAGCATGCTTTGAGTGCAAAATAGGGGGAAAGGGCAAGATGGTAGCAAGAGTTTAGATGGATCTCAGGGAATGCCATGTCCCTTTGTCCCATGTTCTAGGGTCAGGATCATAAGGACCCAGGTCCTTGGAGATTCCCTGATGGTCTCAAGATGGACAAGGAGGGACAGACCATAGTAGAATGCAGGGGGACCCTTGAAAGGAGACTCAGATACGGGAGTCACTGAAGTGGACATGCTTTCAGACCACTGAGGATGCCTTTTAGACCAAACCACCACAAACAAAAAACAAAACTGGAAGGAGCAGGCTGATGAGAGTGTTGACCCTCTCAAGTCGGACATGCCTGACGCACACTCCGCCACATCGTTCCCAGGAACACGATCCAATACATCTGGTAATGAAGGCGGTTTGAGTTGGGATTCTGTCACTTGCAAACACAAAAGCTCCAGCTATACTCTGAGTCACTTTCCAAAGTCACAGTGTGAGTTAGAAAAATCTAGGCTGTTAACTGAGCAAATCTAGGCCTGTCTGATCCAAAGTCATGATTTTCTTTCTGTTTTCCTTATTGCCTTCTATGTCCGTCTTTCCCAATGCCAAGTTCATCAGCTCCTCCATCAGGGGCAGGGGGGAAAAAATTAAGTTCAAGTATTTTGTTTAATAACCAACTGCCAAGAATTGCTCTAGTGTTGGGACTATAATGAGAGGACCACATCAAAAGACATAGGTGAATACGGAACAGGTTTGTGAACAGAATGGATGGAAGCAGGAGAGGAAGGAGGAAGAAGAAAGTGGGAGTGGAATCCGTTATGGATGTTCTCTCCTCCCCAGAGCCAGGAGAGTTGAGGGTACTACCTTCCAAAAATTGCATCCATTTAATTTTTTCTAGCGTAATTTTCCTCAGATTTCTAGTTTGGCAGATACAGTACATGTATGCCCTTGTATTGACCTTGTTCCCGTTCTACAAGATAAAGGACAGAGAGACTTCCCTGGCGGTCCAGTGGTTAAGACTCCGTGCTTCCACTTCAGGGGGCCCGGGTTCGATCCCTGGTCGGGGAACCAAGATCCCACAAGCTGCAGGGTGCAGCCAAAAAGAAAAAGAAAAAAAAAAGATAAAGGACAGAGCAGAGGTATAAGTCCTGGCCTCTCACACTTAGACCCATTGTATAGATGAGACAACAGAGGCTCACGGAGATTAAAAGTAACTACTGCTCCATGCCTACCGCTCTCCCAGATCTGATGAGAGAGCAGACTAAACAGAGGTCTGAAAAGCTAATAGCCCCACATAAATGCAAGATGGTATTATTCAAAGAGGTGGAGCTGATATATCTCTTTGGTTGAATCATCTTTTTGCTATAGTCTGGATGGAATCTGGGACTGAATGATACATGGCTGATTTCTATAAATCCTTGTTTGGTTAGTAGCAGTGACAAGTTAAGATTAGCCTATCTCTGTTACCTATCTCATAAACCCTCTCAACCACCAGGAAAAACCCAGGGATCCTAAAACTCACAGCTCAAAATACCTAGACTCTCCAAAGCCCACCTTACAATTGGGGCATAGGATAGAATCAGGGCCTCCAGTGACAAGTCGTCCCAGAGGGACACCTGGAAGGAAGGAAGAAAAGGGGTATGATATATTCTCATTTGGGAATGCCAGTTTCTGTTCTTGAAAAAGATTAACATCTTCAAGAATATACCAGTCCAGGTTCTTGGTTACACATTATAGAAATGAGCTAAAGGTGATTCTGCTTGTTTCATCCTCAGGAAAGAAGTTAATGGAACAACATTGGGTAACTCAAAGAATCAACAGGAAGGACCGATAATTCCACTCTTCAGGGAGAAGAGTCAAGTTTATGCCCCAGAAACCATCTGCTTAAGGTGCCATTCTTACTGTCACTTGTCCTGGGACACCACCACCATTGCACTATCACTACCACTAGACCCTGGATTCTGGGAGCCACCACCAGAACGAGTTCTACACTGTCCCTGCTTCTTTCTGTCAAGCTTCTTGAGACTTAAAGTCCTCCAGTGGGAGCACTGAGGGTACTCCAGGGTCACAGGGGAATAGCGTTCTGATTCTTTGAGCTTCCTATGGGGGGGACAAGAGCCGCGCTTCATGCCTAAGACTCACACAGTGGTAAATTCTCCTGGCAGAGGAGAGGGTTGGGATGCAAAGCAGCCAAGGTGGTAACTAGTGTTCCCTCCCCGTGTGTCTTCTTGTTAATCCCTCTATGTCTCTGCAAAGCTACAACCAAACCGGTCCTGCCAGGACCACCTCTTTCCTTCTGAAAAACAAATTCTCCAGGAGAGAAAATTCCACTGGATACTGATTGCCATGTCTCATGATTTTCTTCCTGGTGTCTTATTCTGTTCTCTTCTGCAGACGGAGACTGCAAGTAAGGAACACACCACCAGCAGCAGTCTTTCACTGGGGTCCATCCAATCTTCTCTGGCAATTTACAGGACCACTGCTCAGTTGGGTCCAGGCCACCCGACCCCCAGTTGTATCTTATGCTATCCTGTTCGCTTGCCCTAATCCTTCAAATTTCTCACCCCAACCTCGCAGCTTGCTGTCCCATCCTGCTCTTCTTCTCCTGCGCATAGCCAAGCCCTAAATGAAACCCAGAATTTAACAAGTGTTCTGATAATGAATTCACACATTGGTGTGAGGCCAGGATTGCAGGGGAGCAGGGTCCGGTCTCACACCAGCCCAGAAACCCCACACCAGTGTATCTTCTTGCTTTTAACAAAATCACTCTGCCTTCCCTAGAGAACATGCTTACCCAAGCCAGAAACCAAATGCTCCATCCTTTAGGCCTTTAGCCTTTACCCTTCAAGACTTTCTTGACTGTCAGGAAGATTCCAGATCTCAGAACAAATGTGTCTCACACCTCCAGGCTCTGCATGCTAACTCATTTCTCATGGACAAATTAAGTTCCTCTGGAAAAGAGAACTAAGCTACAGGTACTCTAAACTCAGTTCCAAAAGCTCTCCAGGAACAAGGCTCAGAGAAAGCCAGGAAAAGTGGAGACAGGGTGGCAGGGCTGGGAGGACAGGAAATGAGCTTCTGCCCTTGGGTCAGTTCCCAAGTGTGGTTCCTTCCAGCCAGACTGATTGGGATGGGTACAGCTGCCTCCCTGCTGGGGTTTCAATGTGTGTTTCCTCTCCAAAGCTGCAGCTGGAAAGGACAGTCATGCAAAAATGAAAACAGGACTAAGAATACCTCTTCAGCTTTCCTTCAGCCCAAATGAAGTAGAAATGCCATAAACGAAAAACAGCAGAAAATAGTATCATTGGCAAATTAGTAAATTCAGCACAATAATATTGCTGAAGAACTAATTGTTTGTGTTTTACATTTCTAGAATCCTGGGAAGCAAATCTATTCTAAAGAGAAAGAAAGATAGAGACTTCGGGATTCTGATGGAAATGTCAGCTGGACACTATTTAAGTCTGTGTTAATGGTCTTGATTCTATTTAAAATATTGATTTCCTTATTAAAGAAGCAATATATGTTTATTGTAGGAAAAAAATAATCAAAATTCAATTGAACAGAAAAGTTTCCTTTAAATTAAATCCCACTTAATTTCCTCTCCCATAAAATCTGCATAACTTCCAGATTTTTTTCTATGCCCTTATTAGTACTTTGTTAATATAAAGACTATACATATTTTAGGGGCTTCCCTGGTGGCGCAGTGGTTGAGAGTCTGCCTGCCGATGCAGGAGACGCGGGTTCGTGCACCGGTCCGGGAAGATCCCACAGGCCGCGGAGTGGCTGGGCCCGTGAGCCATGGCCGCTGAGCCTGCGTGTCCAGAGCCTGTGCTCCGCAACGGGAGAGGCCACAGCAGTGAGAGGCCCGTGTACCGCAA
>NC_041215.1:118809253-118819559 GCF_002837175.3 Physeter macrocephalus | reverse complement strand
GGAGGATCCCGCGTGCCGCGGAGCGGCTGGGCCCGTGAGCCGTGGCCGCTGAGCCTGCGCGTCCGGAGCCCGTGCTCCGCAAAGGGAGAGGCCACAATAAAGGGAGGCAAAAAAAAAAAAAAAAAAAAAAAAAAAAAAAAATTATACATATTTTGTAATCTCTTCTCTTCTCAGTTTTAACAATAACATCCAATCCAGACCATCATTCTAATTGGCTATGTAGTGTACTATCATATGGATATTCCATAATCTAGTCAACAAATCCCTATTATTGAATATTTACTGTGCTTCCAATTTTTGGTATTTATGAACAACACTGTAATAAGCTCCCCATCTTGCATATACAACGATGTGGATTTGCCTGGTCACTTCTTCAGAATACATTCCTAGATGTAAAATCATCATGCAAGAGTTTATTAATTTTTGATACATCTGCCAAATTGCCTTCTAGTAGGGTTGGACCAAACTACATTTCCACCAATTCATGACTGCCTGTCCCCCACACTCCCAATATCATGAGTATTGTCATCTTTTCCTTATTTCTTAACTATACCCAAGTTTACTGTTTTCATTTGCTTTGATAAGAGTATTAGGAGCATTCCTTTTCTTTTGGTTGCATCTGCAACATAAGATCAAACTTAATCATTGTCAGTTAGTAGAAAAAAGAGAGTAGGAAGGAAACAAAGTAGAGGCCACTCAGGTAAATGAGCAAGAATTAGAAGTAACGTGGAAAGACTAAAAATCCCCCCAAGGGAAGAAAAGGAGGTATCGGAAGATGACTTTGGTTCCGACAGTTTTCTGTGCCTTTGCACAGGTAGCACGTGGGACCGAGAACTCTTTCAGTGTCATTCAAAGTGGTAGGAGGCCCTGTGCCAGTGATTAGACTTATAACTCCATTTTAAATTGATGTGTCCAATTCAAGTGATGTGTATATTCCACCTACAGATAATAGACACTTGAGCAGAGTTGTATTTGCTTGGTCTTCGGAAAAAGACAGCCCAAGAAACATGATGAAGATTCTAAAGGGGTGAGGGAACTGGGCTGCGTCCTCACCAAATACAGGACCCCAGCCCTTCCATTGATTAGAGCTCTCTTAATGACACAACTAGAACTCTCAGCCCCAAAATACTAAAGACTTGTTGGAACCCAGGTGAAAGAAACAACGCCATCTTTGAAGTGCTTCTCCTATGCTTATGATTTCCTTTCTTTTACATTTCACATTCATCATCTCTTTTAATTCTCACAACAAACTTTTGAGGTAGATTTCATTCTTTTTCCCATTCACAGGGAAATAAACTGAAGCCCAGAACACTGTGACAAAGCCACAAAGCCAGAATATGAATGCAGGTTCTCTAACTGCAATCTTAAGCCCTTTACGCTATCAGCACCTGGTAGGGTTTGCAGTAACACTACTTACCTCTAGTACAGTTGGAGTGAAGTCTCAAACAGGAGTCCAAAGATGGCCAAACTTCTTGTTGCGCCAGAAAAGAAAGAAAACAGCAGGGATGTGACAATACCCAAAGTCCCTTTCAAGTTCTGGGCACAAGCGAAGGGTATCTTCCTCCACAGGGGAAGAGACTGCAATGCTTACAGGCCTTCTGAAAAGTGTTAAGAAGTCAATCTCTTCAAATAATAAATGCTGGAGAGAATGTGGAGAAAAGGGAATCCTCCTCCACTCTTGGTGGGCATATAAATTTGTGCAACCACTATGGAAAACTGTACGGAAGTTCCTTAAAAAACTATAATAGAGTTACCATATGATCGAGCAATCTCACTCCTGGGCATATACCTGGAGAAAACTCTAATCCAAAAAGATACATGAACCCCAATGTTCATAGCAGCACTATTGAACCTAAATGTCCATTGACAGATGAATGGATATAGAAGATGTGGTGTATATATATACACACACATATACAGTGGAATATTACTCATCCATAAAAAAGAATGAAATAAGGTCATTTGCAGCAACATGGATGGACCTACAGATTATCAAACTAAATGAAGTAAGTCAGGCAAAAAGACAAATATATATCACTTATATGTGGAATCCAAAACAAATGATACAAATGAACTTATTTACAAAACAGAAACAGACACAGAAAACAAACTTATGGTTACCAAGGGGGAAAAGGGGGTGAGGGATAAATTAGGTGTTAGGGATTAGCAGATACAAACTACTCTGTATAAAATAGATAAACAACAAGGTCCTACTATATAATACAGGGAACTATATTCAATACCCAGTAATAAACTATAATGGAAAAGAATCTGAAAAGAATATATATATGTATTGTATATATGTATATATATATGTGTGTGTGTGTGTATATATATATATATATACATACATATATATATATAACTGAATCACTGTGCTGTACACCTGAAACTAACACAACATTGTAAATCAACTATACTTCAGTGCTTTTAAAATGTCAATCTCTTTTAGACAGTTAAATCTAAATGAATAACACCTAATCTGCTTCTCCCTGGAAAAGCCTATCCCAGGCTCACATGGCTTAGAATGAGTTGCTTAGAAATTGTGAAGATCACTCAGGGACACAGGATGCTAATGCAAGACACCAGTCCTTTGGTCTCCTCCTTTCCACAGCAGCTGTGAGAAGGTCATGGCCACCAGATGCTGCTGAGGGTAAGAAGGCTGAGCTTTGCCAGAAGCCCACCCCCGACCCTGCCACACCCGTGGGGCTCTCTGATGATCTCCGTGGTGCTCACATCAAGAGCAGCTTCTCCAGTGCTTCGGATTGCCCATCTGCCTGGGCCGCAGGGCTCAGAGGGGGTGTGACATGGAGACACAGATCATCTGGAGCTAAGTGTTTGCTGAGGCTAAGTTGAGTCTGGTAGGCTGCTTTGAGGGCTGCTGTCTGAAACATCAAAGCAATGAAAAAATTAAACAAATAAGCCATTTTAAGACGTTCTCCGAGGTGGGTGTGCTCTCATAAGCAAAAGCTGGTAGAATTCCATCATCCCATCCACCTCCCCTTTCACTCCACCCTCCCCATATTTTGCTGAATTCTCTACCATTAGCCAAAGCCTCTTTCAGCCTAAATTAAACCTTCTACGGATGGAGCTTCAAAGCATTCCATCTTCTGGCCTCCCCCACTTTCCTGAATTTCTTTTAAAGGGCCATAAAACACCACCTCTACCCCTACAAAGACAAATGCCACACAGCTTCATTCTCCAGCCTTCCAGCACTTTCTCAAACCATCTCACATGGTGAATTAGCCCTCCAGCTTCCCGCTTCCTAAGATACTAGAATCATATTGAATCCCCAGTGCTGGGAGACCTTCTCAAATACCTCCTTTATCCCACACACCCACTCCAAATGCCATCATCAGCATGCACTCAAGCTCACATTCCAGGACAGGTACTGACCACAAGTGCCCCCAAGCCACATCTGCTAATCCACAGATTCACATGTCACATTGGAAGAACTCAATTACTCTGTGACTAAAATCAAGTTCAAAAATCTGGTCTTCTCCACATTCCATAGATTCTCTCTTCCTCACTCACCAAACTGCCTCATTCCAGCAGATTCTGAGATTACGTTCTAAGAACTTACAGGTCCTCCTGAGATCTTGATAACAACTAGATGAGTTAGATATCATTATCCCCATCTTACAGGAGAATAAATTGAGGTTCAGAAAGATTGGGTGATTTGCCCAGGTTCACGCAGCCGGCCTGCAGAGATTGGAACTCAGCTCTAGTCATTACAGCCTGAAACACACAAGACATGCTCCAAATCACACAGGTGTTCACAGGGGTTAGAAAATAGAAACAAGAGGAAGATCGAGGCCTGAGAAAGGGAGCGGCAAGGATGAGATAAGAAGATAGTCTTACTGGCAAGGTAAATAGTTGAAGTTTTACATTATAGACATTTAACCATGGCAGTTTTTAAAGCAGAAAAGTAAAACTAGTCAGAAGAAGGAAAAACTTAAGTAGAAAATAATCTCTAAAATCATTCGGTCTAGACCCCTGCCTCCAGAAAAGACTTTCCTTAAGCCACCCAGACTGGGTGGAGCCATTTCTCAGAAATCTAAGCCTCACAGTGCATCTGTGGCATGAAACCCCGTGCAAATGCCATTCAGCCCTCACCCAAGTCTCCCTCCTGTGGGCTTGTCTCCATCTCCGGCTGCCCCAGGACAGCCCAGCGGCAGCACTGGCTTGGTGGGGGCAGCTCTGGTTAGAAACACAAAGCTCGGCACTCCCACCTGACTCTCAGCCCTGACACAGCTTATAGGAAAGCCCATGCCTCCCCACACCAGAACTTAGGTGCAGGATAAATCCCTCAAAACCTCCCACCCAAACCTGCATTTGGACCGAAATCCTGTGCTGTTCCTGGGAGAAGGCAGAGCTGAACTTCTGGGTGCCTATTTGCACAGAACTCCCAGGAGCTCAAAGTACCCAGAGGCAGAGACCCTATGGCTGGGAAGCCAGCATCCCCCAGTCTCACTGGCCAAGCCAACACTCTGTCCCCAGGGCACCTGTGGTCAACAGGACACTATGACTGGGAATCAGGAGATCTTGGTTCTTACCCCAGGCCAGTCACCAACTAGCTGTGGGTCCTTGAACAAGTCACTGACCTTCGCCAGGTCTCAGCTCCCTCATCTCAGGGGTACCAACCCTCCCCACACTGCAGAGCTATCCAAAGAACAATGATATAAAAATCACAACAAGCTTCAGGTCTTTTTATACTTCCTGCTTGGTGGGATACTGGGGATGGGGGAGGAGAGGGAAGATAGGTAGATAAGTAGATAGATAGATAGATAGATAATAGATCGATACACAGACAAATAATAACCCAGATTTCTGGAAACAGTGTGGATAACAGATGTTCTTCCTCAGATGCCTCATTAGCACATTCATCCTTTTAAGATGGCATCTCCTAATTTCTTGTCCAGAGAATAGGGAAGATAACCCAATCCCAGAGAGACAGTCACAGCCCAGAGTGGTGATTAAGGATGTGTGCTTTGCAGTCCTAACTCTACCTCTGGTGAGCTATATGACCTTGGACTAGTTATTCAACCTCTCTGGGCCTCAATTTCTTCATCTGTCAAGTGGAGACGGTAACAGCATCAACTGGTTGACTCAGTCCGCAAGTAATGGCGACCGGTGATGTTATAAAGGAATTCTGACTTGCAGGCTCTGGCCTTCCACTCCTCCTCATACCACACGCCCCAGTTATATCTTGTAGGTCTGACCCTGGTTGTGCCTTGGAGAGTTTGCCTCTTCGTCCAATGTCCACCTCTTGGAAAAGAGCAGACCTCCTGAGGCAGCCTTAGAGGTAGCTCTGTGCTGCCTCTAAACTGCTGGAACTGTAAATGGCTGCTGGAGAGACTGCCCAGAAAAAGCAAGACCCCCGGAGGGACATGCTACTTCCCCAGCATCTCCCAGCGAGCTTCTGAGTGTGCAGCTCCACTGGGCTCAGTCACTGACCATCATCCGTGTTCACTGCCACCGTTGTCTGTGTCACTTGTCAGCATGAGAGACTCCCCGTGTGGCTTTGTCCGACTCTCCTAAGCCCTGAGAGGCAAAGGTTGCATCCACCGCGTGGAAACAACCAGCTGAAATGCAAGAGTTTGGTCAGACTCATAATTCGAACTCACATAGTGACTCCACCCACCACACCCTTCGAGAGTTTTATTCTTCATTTCGATCAGCTAACTTGTAATTGGTCCTACAGCCCAAACATGGAACCACAAACAGTCAAGATCCCAAGCCACCCTAGAGACCATCTGATCCAAAACCCTCATCTTCCTGATGGAGAAAGAAAGTCCCAGAGAGGGGAAGTGACTTGCCCAAGATTATACAGTTGACCAGAGAGTAGCATGAGAATCTAGAAGGGTAGAGATGTCTTCACAACTCTCTTTTGGGAGAAAATACAACCACAAAGAGGGGGAAGGGGTTAGGGGATAAGGATGGTGCTGGTTGAATTTCAGGGGCACCGGGGCAGGGTGGAGTGGGCAGCAGACCAAGGGTTAGAAGACAGCATCCCCACTTGGCTCTGCCTCTTACCAGTTGAGCCCCTCACTGCACCGCTCCCACACCTCTCAGAACTGTTGAGGAGCCCATGCGAATGTGTCTTGAAAACCATAAAGCTCTACATATGTACAAGCAAGTTCTGCCCATCTACACAGCTGCCTTTAGGACTGGGAGAGAGTTAGGCATCCTCTCTGAGCATAGCCAAGGATGGGGGTGCTTCTCTCAGCAAAGGGAGCCCAGAACACCAGGTTAAATCCATGTCATTCAAGCAGGGCTCAGGTTGTGTGTGTCTAAGCAGCTTTGGTTTGAAAAGATTAGGAGGGCAGTGGAGTGGAAAGAAAAGCTGATGAGGCAGCGGAGTCCTGCCCGCGGTACCACACTGCCCTCTGCAGGGCGCCAGGGAGAGGTACCCAGGCTGGTCTGGGGCAGGTGAATGTAATTCAGACGGCCCAGGGTCATGGGATCCATTCCCATGCCTCCGCGCAGGGCAAGCCCCCTCCAGCGATCTGTTCCGCCTAGCCTGAATCTTCCACCTGCCCTGATGTTCACCATTCTCCAATCTGCTCTCGGGAGGAGCCGGTAGGCGGGCCTGGGCGTTTCTCACTTTGTAGCCAGAATCCAGACAGTTCTGGGAAACACAGCAGCCCCCAGCTCCTGCCCGACTCACAGTATCCTCTCTGCTGCAGAATGGGGTGGCTTCTCCATACTCTGGACGTTCTCCAGTCCATGGGGAAAGCTGCCTCAGCGGAAGGAGTCTTGACCTGCCTGGATCAAGGAAACAGCCAAGATCCTGCAGGCTTCAGGGATGAACCAGACGTTCTGTGACTCAAGACCATCAAACACAGTCCCTGCAACCGATGTGGGATTTGGAGGGAGATGTCCAGGGTCCCAGAGCCCGCACCGTGGCACCCATGTCCTCAAGGGCCTTGCTGTGCCAGGCTTTCCCCCACCCCCAGCCCATTCCCTGTCCTTTCCCTGGCTGTTCGGTTCAGAGCAGGGCATCCTGCAGCTGGCTCACCAGCCTCCAGGCGTGGGCTCAGGCCCTGCTCCCCGAGTGCCCTTGTGTGTCCCCGGGGAGCCGCTGCAGCAGGCCCAGCCACGTGACATGAGTGATTCACACGCGCAGACGTCCAACCAGCTTCTCCATTCTTCCTCTCCCAGGCCATCACAAAAGGCACAGTCTTGGCTGCTGGGGCTGAAAACCCTTCAGCACAGAGCTGCTTTGTTCCCAGGGTCAGCAGGGCCTGGAGGCTGAAGGGAATTAGGAAGACAGGGAGCCTGGGCCCAGGGTGGTTTTCCATGTGGCATATGCCCCTCGTGCAGGCCAAGCCCACTTCCTGTCCTGGCCCCAGTTCCAGAGCTCAAGTTCACATCGCCCTCCTTTAGAAGTGACTTCGGGTTGGGTTATTGGTTTCTTTTATTTTCCACTCCCTGCACGTGTACTTTTCTTTGAAAAATATGTATGTGCTGTTTCCTTTCTCCTCTCCAATACACATCTTCCTTTAGAGACCACAGTGTCAATTTGGAGCCCAGCAGCATTGGTCTTCGGAAGCGTGTTTTATTCCCTCTCTTCTGCTCCCTAACCCTGACCAAACAGAGCCCGGGCAGGTGCATGGGACTGGAGGGTGTGATTATGGGTGAAAGGGAAAGAGAGGAATCTGGTCAGCATTGGGGGGGAGGGGAAGGAGAGGAGGGATGGGGTCAAGGTTGGGGCTATCAGGCTTTGGGAGATTATTCCAGTTCTTCTGATTCTCAGGTTATGAAAATATTCGACTCCGGGTTGTTGAAAATAAGGTCCTAGTAAAGAAACACTTGGAATTAAAGGGCTTCTAGAAGCTACCCGGTCCCATTCTGATCACCTGAGAGGTAGTCCTTCCTCCAGAGCAAGCCCGTGGTGGGCGGGTCTGTCTGTCCCACCACTGAGCAGCTCTAGATCATTTAGAAAGTGCTTCTGAATGTTAAGTCAGAATCTGTACCCTCTGTGGTAAACTGTAAAAATGGCCATCGTTCTCCACTCCTTGTTTCCATGCCCTTCACATGTGACTTTGCAGGATTGATCTCATGACTTGCTTTGACCAATAGAATGCAGCAAAAGTGATGTCGTGCCATTATGGAGCCTAGGCTTCAAGGGGTCTTGCCTATGTCTACTCTCTCAGAACCCTGTCAATACCGTGAGAACGAGATCAGGGTAGCCTGCTGGAGGATGGACAGACACGTAAAGGAGAACTGAGTCATGCCAGCTTGAACCATCCTAGACTAGTCAGGCCACAGCCAACCTGCTGGCTGACCATAGATGCACCATTGAGATCAGCCCAGCTGGTCCAGATCAGCAGAACCTTCCTGCTAAGCCCAGCCCTAACTGCACACCCTCAGAATCATGAGCTAACTAAATGGTTGTCACTAAGTCACTAAGTTTTGGGGTGTCTTCCTATGCAGAAAATATAAACTGATGCACTCCATAATAGCCCTCTAGAGCTATACAGAATAATCTGGATTCCTTGGCCAGGGGGAAAGACCTTTAAATATTAAAATAGCTAATTATCATTGCCTCTAAACACCAGAATGGCTCTTGGGGAGGTCACACACACTAGCCCCTGTCTTAGAGGGAAACCACATCCCAAAGCATCCTTTGCCACTTCTTTCTCACCCAGTGCCAGCCCCAGGAGCTGCAGAAGAAGCTCTACTGCAGCTGGTGTCGGCATCCTTCAGTAGCATCATGTCCACTCACCGGGAATTCTGAGCACCCCAGCAGTCAAATATTCTGGTCTTTCTAGCACATTTAATTATCAGTTAAGAGAAATTGAAAGATCAAAATGAGGAGGGTGCTCAAAGTACAATGAAAATACTTAAGTCAATTAGGTTTCTTGCAGCCACTTCTGACCCAAATCTAAACTGCCAAAAAGCCTCCAAAACAAATGTCCTTGGCAGGTTTCCAACAGAGCCTTGGCTCCATGGAGCACAGCAGTAGGAGGGTGGTCAGAGGCTGCTGGCTTCCAGAATGTGCCACGTGGAGCAAACAGCAAAGGCACTGAACTTTGTCTTGGGGTCTGATGGGGAAGGTCACCATCCCCACCACAGGAGATGGATCAGGCCAATGGCAGGCTCCATTCTCAACCAGACACGGAGGGAAGTGGTGTTGTGGGCAATGGCTGCCAGCCGTGGATTTTCTGGCTGAAAACTTTGCTGCAAAGTTTGCCAGTTCAAACGAGCCCTCGCAGCTGGGTTTCCTGTTTTCAGTTGGTGCTCCCCGTGTGTCACAGCACAATAATTCTGGGAGATGTTCTCAAAATGGACACGGTCTCCAATTTCCTTGCCCTAATAACAGTGCGGGAGATAGGGGTGAGGGAGGCAGAGAAAGGGAGAAACCCCAAACCTCAGAAAAGGAGGAAAACATTTCTAAACTCTATTTCAAAAATGAGAAAATCAAATTCGCCAAGTCACAGTACACAGCCCTCTACTCATCCAATCTGGTCCCCTGCTCTGGGCAGGCTACGGAAGAAGAGACACTTTGGGGAAGTGAGGCGTGTTAGCTCTGCTTTCACAGCATCAAGAATATTTTGAAATTTCCTTCCCAGAGAGCCTAAAAATCATCAGCATGGAATCAGTGGTAACAGGGTCAAGGGGCTGGTGACGGACTCCTGGAAAGACGCTGTCCACCAACAATTACTTTTCAACTACCTAAATGACACTGGCTGTGGCTCAAAGCAGAACAAAGAAAGGACAACTCTCTCTTCTAACTCTTTTCTCTCTTCCACCAGACAAATGCATCACCCCCAGTCTCCAAGTCCATTCTTTTTCGCGTCCATGAAAGAAGCTTGGAGTTTAGAGTACGCATATTTTAAAGGTCTTCAGAGCCATCTTGCTTTGGGATTTTGGATGAAAAGATGAGGGTATGTCTGTATGTGCGTATGTATGTGAGCCTGAGTGCATCCACGCTTTTATCCATGTGCATAGGTACATATATTTATGTCCGTGAGAGTGCCTAACAATGTGTGAGTGTGGGTTCATGTCAATAAATGTACCCAGAAAATGCAAACTTGGTACAAATGCCCATGTGAGCCCATGAGTGTGTGCAGTTGTTGGTGGCATGTGCATGAAGCTGTCGTGTGTGCCTGCAAGTGTGTGCACCTCTACACATATTTCCCCCTGACATGTCTGCAGGACTGCGTTCCAGGTGGGGGTGAATGTGTGTACGTGCTAGTGCATGCCGGCCCGTGAGAAGGTGTGCCTGTGTGTGTGCATGTGTCCTTTGCACAATCAGGGCCCCTCATCCGCCCACCTCGTCCCCCCTTCCGGCGAACCC
>NC_041215.1:118724086-118808753 GCF_002837175.3 Physeter macrocephalus | reverse complement strand
GCTCCTTCATGCCCGACTTGAGGGGCTTCCGGCCAGCACCACCTCCACCTCCCAACAAGTTCATGTTCCCGTCCACGTGGTTCTCGACCAGGCCTCCCTCAGAGTGGTCCTCTCCATTGTCTGCAGAGAGAGGGAGGGAGGAAGAGCTGCAGGTCCAGTTTTCAGAGAGGCGGGCCCTCCAGGGACCATCTGGACCCCTGATAATGACAAGGAAGGCGATGACTAACATCTAAGCAGTGGTGCTAAGTGATTTATGTGGATGGTCAATTTCGGTTTCACAGCAACGATAAGCACAATTAGCAACGTCCCCCAACGTCTACAGACAGAGAAGCTGAGGCTCACGGAGGTCAATTTCTTGACCAAGATCACAATCCAGGATTTGAACGCAGGCTCTCTGACTCCAGAAAAATGCCTGGGTCACCTACTCTGCTCTGCCTCCACCCCAGGAGGTCAAGGGGGAGGATGCGGGTGGGGGAGCAGAGGGGCACAAACGAAGGATGACCACGTGGGCAAGGCTCTCACCAGGGAACCGGTGATGTCCATCGCTCTCCCCTGCAAGACCTCGCAGATTCACCCGCCACTAACTCCCCGTTTAAAGTCTTCATGATGTCTGGTCGGAAAAGGCATGGATCGGATGAGCTTTTAAAACGCACGCCACAGAGACCACTGGGCCGTGCTGTGTCTGGCGGGGAAGTGAGGTGGAGAGCCAAGCTGCCACCAGAAGAACACAGCGTCCAGCACCCCTCCGCCATCACCCTTCATCTGCCCGTCCGCTTCCTCCTCTTGTTGCCCTGACGCTCCACTCCTACGGCTGCTACGGCACCATCCCGGGACCCTGATTTGTCTCCTGTCTGTCTATGCGTGCTGCCCCACCCCCCATGACATCGAGAGCCCCCAGAACAGGAACGATGACCACGCTGTAGTTTCATCTTATCACAGGGCGCGTAGCCTCATCCAGATGTCTGTCCAAGGACCATCCACTAAGTCTTCCGACTTCCTTAAACCTCCAGCCAGCCGGCAATAGGGAACGGCTCCTACGGTGCACACAGCTCAGGTGGAGGGGCCCTGAGAGCAGCCCTCCCCTCCCACGGTCTCATGCAGGCTTAGGCACGTCCAGCCAGGGAACAGAGTGAATGGTATGGAAAGGTCCTAACCAGGGAGACAATTTCTGGCAAGCTCTAGGTGGTGGGCCGGGGCGCAAACAGCGCCTCGCAGACACAGCAGGGCCAACAGGGTCTCAGACCACGCTGCCTGGAGCAGCCCCCTGCAGGGCTCAGGGAGCAGGTAAGGGGAGTTTCCAAACAAATCTTGCACATTTTCTCTTCCCCTCTAATGCACCTCCGAAAACTTACAGCCTGGATAACGTACCCGAATGGCTTTTACAATATTTCTACACAAGGGTTTCAGGCGAGGCGCCTAGTACTTGGCAGTCCTTTCAGAATTCAGGCACAGTGTGGTGGGCTCAGGGGGGTCGTTGTCCTGGGCGTGCTATACGGTGGAAGGAGCTGGCCCTTACCTGTAAAAGGGGCGGGGGGGCCACGATACCCCCTCTGGACCGTGAGCTTCGGTGTTCACTCCCTCCCCAGCTAAGGTGTGGGACCCTCTTCCGTGCCTTGGGGAGCCAGCGCCTGCATCCTCGGAGCATGCTCCAGCAGACTCTGGGGGACCAGGCACCAACAGGGTCCCTGGAAACGGAGGAGTTCAACAGAGGTTTACTCCCATCCCTTCCCTTCGCACTAGGCCTGATGCCTGGTCGGTTCTCACTAGCTGGAGCATCCTTTAGAACCAGGCACATTATCTCCAGACTGGCCAGCGCTGGACGGGAGGGCGGACTCGAGTTGAATTCCAGCTCTGCCATTTTTTATACCAGCTGTATTTCTCCTGCATATATATCCGCACTGTGCCTCTGTTTTTCTTAACCGAAAACTACTGGATAAGAATAGTTCCTACTTTACAGAACTGCTGAGAGTGTGTTATAGGTAAAGCCGTTAAGATACAGTGTGGAACGCAGAAGCTCTAGGTCCTGTTGGTGGTGATTACTTTGATGATGATGCTGATGATGACAGCTGTCTCCGCGATCTGCTACCCCTGCCGTGTGGAACCCAATCAAGAAGCAGGAAGCAGAGGAAGATAAGCTTCCGAGCATCAGAACAGCAGTCACCACGTCCACGCATCGTAAAGCCGTGATGCTTTCCTCACAAATCAAGGAAAGGCAGTGCATGAAGAACCTTGGTCGTTGGCAGTAGCACTGGTCAGATAAGCCTGGTTTCTGCATGTCTGGTTTCCAAGGCCACCGCAGAATAAAATCAACAAAATTAAAAGGAGAAAAAGGAAGGCATGTGGTCAGTGGCGAGAAGTATCAAATGGCAGAGAGGAAAGAGGACAGTAAAAAAACCAAACATAAGAACTCCGGGGACATTTAGTGCACAGCAAACAACGCCACAGACATTGACGACCCCTGAAAACGTCCACGTTGTGTGGCCTGAAACAAGACTAGTGTTGATAATATGACCTTGGGGCATCCAAAAAGGAAAGGGGTAAACATGACAAGTATTCAGTATTAAGAAAGATATCTATCCAAAATTGTTAAGCTTTAGAAAAATAAAAATTGAAATATTTAAATGAGTAAGCCCTTTGAAACCCGGAAAATTTTTCTCTAGAATGGCTATTTCTCCAGGGGCGCCGGGTAGCCCAGATTTTATCATAAATAGAGCAAACGCACATTAGATCTTATTCCAGAAGCCCCAGCACCACCTGCGGGGGAAGGCTGATTTGAAGCATCTGCCACCAAGTTGGGTGGGAGCCCTGATCCACCACGTTCTACATTCACCCGCCCCAAACTTTCCTCACCCACCCCGCCCTCCCCTTTCTGTCCTGGAAGCTGAAACAGCAGAAACCCAGAGGCTCCAAGAGAAGCAGTCCCGGTTCCCTGGCTCAGCTACCGGCCCGGTTTCCCTGAATGGGGACTGGCTGCAGCTTTCCCCTGGGACTGGTCAGGCAGCTGAGGCCAACCGCGAAGATGATCCCACCTTCCCTGTTCAGATTCCAGAGGCAGAGGGCAGAAGGTTGAAGGAGAGGCTTGCGAGAGTCTGAGATAGACCTGGCAAATAAATAGGATGGGCTGATTCAGGTAACCCTCCATCTGCTTAACTTTAACCTTGAAGCATAAGGCAGATGTTGGCACCAATGGGGTGTGGTGGGGACGACTCATGTCCATCCTCACCATCAGTTCTGCCACTTCCATTTCTACAGGCTTCTCTGTTTCCCTGCACCTGGACCTGGTGACACAATTTCAGGTTCCCTGTCCTCATCCCTGCAGGTGCTGGCCCGCGGAACACAGGAGGAAGAGAGCAAGACGCCTAGAAAAGTCCTGCTTCCCCGGCTGCATTGGGAACCATGCAGGATCAAAGGGGAAAAAAAATGGGGACCTCTGGGTTGCCCTCGCCCAGCCCCTCGTACCCAAGTTCACCCTGAGGACAACAAACCCGTCCTCATCGTGCCCTGCCCAGCCTGCTTCCTGCCCACAGTGACAGAGAGAATCTATGGAGACCTCAACACCACTCCTGCACTCGACGCCCTGAGTTCTGCTCACAGAGTAATTAGACAAGGGCTCTGGGAATTTCCCACCATTTCTGGCTCTGCTGTCACGAACGCTGTGACTCTCAGAAGCTCACCGAGTTCCTCTCTTTTGGGGGCAGTTTTGCCCACCTGCCCCGAGGCTTAAATTAAGACAGCCCGTCTCCACTGTGGCTGCAATTACACATTCTCAGGTTGAAACAGAGCAGGATGGCCCACATTTAGTCCTCTTCGGGAACGTCTGGGAAGGCTCCACTCACCAGAACCCAAGGCCTGGAACATTCTTGGGATCAGGGTCTCCCAACCCCAGCACTACTGTCTTTGGGACCAGAAGATTCTTTGTTAGGGGCTGTCCCGTGTAAGACGCCCAGCACCATCCTGGGCCTCTACCCACCAGATGCCAGCGGCACCCTCCCCGAGTTGCAACGATCAAACACGTCTTTGAACACTGCCAGATGGTCCCCAGTTGAAAACCACTGTACGGAGTTAGGATTGATCCAGAGGCCTGAAGTTCCCGGCCCAGTGCTGAAGACTCCCAGCCTCACATAAAGCAGATCTGAGCTCTACTGTATCCCCTCCCTCGGCTAAGACCCCTCCACCACTGTTCCATCACGAGGAACACTTCTGGCCTATGAGCCTTCCTTCTTGGTGGTGGTGGTGGTGAGGACCCCAGAGGACTCTTAGCCTGCTGACCCCTCTTCCCTAACTCTCCCGGGCACTCGTACCACTGACAGGGGCCAAAGAAGCATCCTTTGGCTGAGCCCTAGAGGTCAGCCCACAGTTAACGCTCAGAACCAGGCCCTCTGCAAGCTCTGCAAGCACTGGGTGGAAGAGAGGGGCACACAGATTAATGCACGTTCAGGACTGCAGGCTCCAGGCTGGGCTGGTCTGTTCCTCGGGCACAGAGGGCACAGTGCCCAGGGCCCTAGGAAATGTTTTCATTTCTTTTAAAATCAGAAGAAAAAAATAAACTTTTAGGTCAAAGCAAACATCTTCATATAACACTGATACGTTTGCAGTTATAAAATACAATTTTATCATTCTTTTGTGTTTGCCCACAAAGGCAAACATGTCTGGTGCCCCCAAAAGTCATAATGCAGCCCCACTCCAGGTCCCAGAAGACAGGGCTCAAGTGGGCAGTCCTATCTCAGAAGGACAGAGGTGGCTTCCTGTCCTGAGATGTCCCTGACCGCTCTGAGAGGAAGGTCAGTTCGTCCACCCTCACGGAGGCCACCTGGGTTCAAGGGTATGTTTTATTCCATTACTTTATTGATTTCATCATTGCCAATGAAAGTGCCAATAAGATGAGGAAATCCATGGGCCTGGTCTGCTGACGCAGGTACTGACACCCCACGTCTTGAAGTGGAAGCCCAGGACAGGGAAATGCAATTGTTGACTGGGTGGAGATCAGAAAGGACTGTAGGCTGAGAAGAGCCTTGATTCCTTGACTGATCCTATTCCCAGCCAAAGAGGTTCAGGGATTCAGCCTCCAAAGTCTGATTGCCTGGCTGAATCCTAGCTCTACCACTGAGCTGTGCAGCCCTGGACAAGTTACTTAAGCTCTCTGTGCCTTCACTGCTCATCCGTAAAACACGCACAAACAGGATCCACCTCCAATGGGTGGCAGGGAGGATTCCGAGGGCTGCTGCACGCATACACAGTGCCAGCACAAGGGGCTAGCCCTCAGCTGCTTCCTTTGCGTCCCACACTCAGGGAAGCACCCACACGGCACCGCACCCTCACGCTCTGCTGGACAAGGACATTATCACACGTTACCAAGCTCTGCCCATACGTTCCCTTATAGGTGACAAGAGCAGTCCGCAGGAAAACATTCCACATGGAGAACTCCAGCTAGAGATGGAATTTGCCCTCAGAACAAAAATACCAAGTTGCATTTTTTTTTTTTCTGCCTAGGAGAGTTCGGTTCAGAATAATATTTATTAAGCAACCACTTATGTATGCAGCTCCATGGGCTACAGTGCAAAGGTCACTCTAAGAGATGGTTCTTAGCAACCCAAATCACATAACTGGAAAAGCCTGAGGGCTTAGAGATGACTGACAGGGACCTCCAAGATTCCTGAAGAGATGATGTCCCTGTAAGGATTAGTAAGCGGTAGCTGTTCTCTGCCTAGTGACCCAGGAAATGGGTCAACGCTGAAGAAGGGAGTTTCCCAATTATGTACGGAAGGTCAAGCTTTTCCAAAGACAAGTGGGGGAGATGACAGAGGGAGAGTAGAGTCTCCCTTGTGGGAGGCTTGAAGGGCGGGGAGAAGGCCCGTCCTGCCGTAGGGGCACTGCCAGCCCTTCCCACCTTACACACCTGGAGGAGAGCTGAATGCGAGACAGATGGACCGAGGGGACATGGACGAGGTGTCCTATTTTACAGACAGCCAACCCAAGGCCCAGAAGGACCAGCGCCTGGGTCCAAGAGGAGCACGCACAACCTCTCTGCTGTCATCAGAGGTGCTCCACGACTGGCCTGGGGTCCCCGCACTGCCCTGTGACCCGGCCTTACTAAGCTAGCCAAACAGGGCAGCTGGAGGGGGACAGTCCAGGACCAGAAAGATGCCTACTTCTGTGCGCTGACACTCTGGCTTTAAAACTTAATTTTGGCACAGTCCTTTCCCCCGCAGTGTCATCTGGCTTGACTGTAGCACTGACAACCTTACTGAACGGATGAAGACCCTTTCTCTCATGAAACTTCACTTTCTCCTATTGTGATGCTCCGATCTCTGCTCCATTTGACAGTTGGCAACTCCTGATCTACGGGAGACCTTAGAGCACTCTGAGGAAAACAAGACTTAAGAATCTAACAGCAGGGCTTCCCTGGTGGCGCAGTGGTTGAGAGTCCACCTGCCGATGCAGGGGACGCGGGTTCGTGCCCCGGTCCGGGAGGATCCCACATGCCGCGCAGCGGCTGGGCCCGCGAGCCATGGCCGCTGAGCCTGCGCGTCCGGAGCCTGTGCTCCGCAACGGGAGAGGCCACAGCGGTGAGAGGCCCGCGTACCGCAAAAAATAAAAATTAAAAAAAAAAAGAATCTAACAGCAGCCCCCTACCCCTTCCTGCTCACGGTGTGAGGCATCTGTCCTCATGCAGGCCTGGTGAGAAAAGGAGACCTTTCCATCACACATCTTCGTAAGAGGTTAATACATCTCTTTTCGTTCTTCTTTTCTTTATTCTGAAGAAACCCTAGCCATTTTCCAAAGGGCACCACAGAGATGATCTAACCCAACCCTAAATCCATCACTCCCTCCAGTGAACTCACCTCCTTCAACAGGTAATAACATTCCAGGCCCTTTGAGAATGGATTACCAGTAACAGGCCAGGGGAATGCTGGCTGCTTTCCTGGTTCCACCCTGGCTGGGCACAGAACTCACATGGCTCCTTCTTTGTTGATTTCTCCCCAAAGAGGACTTAACCTTGACATATGTTGGGCAAAAGAATAAATCCTAACTACCATCTTCCTCCTCCCTCCAGGACAACTTCTCCACTAATACCCACAGCAGTGGACAATTCATTCACAAACTCGAATGGGCAAAGAACCCCAGGAGTCAAGAGCCCTGAATTCCAATCCTGGCTTTGCCACTGACAATTCACCCGTGATGTTGGCCAAACCCTTTAACCTTTCTGAGCTCTAATGTCTTATGCCTGACAAATGAGAAAAATCACCCCACTAAAGTGAAGGCTGCTACTTAAATAGGCTACAGCATTAGTACCACTCAAACTCCCAATGTGGGCAGAATCAGGCTTTGGAAGAAATGTGCAGATTGACCTAGTTCTTGAAAGAGTAAATGAAAGGTGCATTTGTTTGGTAGAGGGGAAGGGTAGGTGACACCTGGCCTGCAGAACGGCCAATGCATGGGGGGAAGAATGAGTTATAAGAGAGTTCTGCATCTACATCTTTCTACATCTTTCTTCTAAAGCTTGATTCTGTTGATTGTATAAATTCCATATGTTGCTAAACATCAAAGCTCTCTGCCATCTGATGAAGTCCTTGGGCAAGGGTAGATTTGCCAAAATTACTTTAGCTTTGCTTATAGAATTTAGGCGAAGGAAAGATGGGGGGAAGGAAGGGAAGAAAGAAGGGGGAGAGGGAAGGAGGAGAGAGGGAGGAAAGATAGGTGCTCTCATAACCGCTGTGCATGCATAGGTGAGGCAGGGTTCACAGGGAAACGCACCAACACACAGGGGAAGCAGATTTTGTTGGAGAGGCTCTGAAGCCAGTCCCTTTGTATGGCTGACTGTGCTCACCTAACTTCACCTAGCATATGGCCACTTTGTTCAACAGCACAACCCACCCAGGTGGGTGATTCAGGCCTTGCTGGGAGGTGGGGGAGTGGGGGGACGTCGTCGGGGGCAGAAGTTAGAAACGGGTGGGGTAGGAAGGGGGCCTATTGGTTAATTTTCAGCTAAGGTTAAACCTGAAGTCCTCAGTCTCTCTGGGTGAGAGACATCATGTGCCTTCCTCCACCTTTTTTTAGCCTGTCACAGGCGGGCAGGAAGCAGCAGCCTCTTACACTGGAATCCTGAGTAGTAGGTGCGTGGATGTCTCACGTGGTGGCATTCCAGCCCAGCTAACGACATTCCTGGATGGGCCACCTAGGCCCTGCTGACACCCAGCTTCACTCCAAACTCCCTTCCCATTCTCTGAGCCCCTGCTCCCTGCTAGGGAGCCAGCTAAGCAAACCTGACGTCTCTCAGATGCCACCTGGCTCTGGGCAAAATCCCTTCGGCAACAGACCAGTAGCTCCCCAGTATGGTTTTTGAACAAAAGGTCTCCTCTCTGATGACACCCACTGCCCACCCGTACGTAAGGAAATGGCTGCAAACAAGCAGCCTCCTCTGATGTTCTAGACCCACAGGTCCCACAGGTGATCACATCACACAAGGGCAGGAACTGGCCTTTCTCACCTTGAGACCATCTCCCTGCACCGACAGCTACCACGAGCCCATCACCTAGCTAAGGGCTGCAGAGCTGGGTGAAGTCTGTGGAGTGGGATGGCCAGTAGGCACCCAGCCCCATCCTCATACAGGGAAGGAGCCGCTACTGGACATAACGGCGATGGGGGACTACCCGAGGGCAGAGAGAGCCGACTACCTGCCACGGCACTCTGAGCCCTTTTCGGATTTCCTTTGGAACACAGGCTCTTGAGCTCGAAGCCTTGGCCATCCGGTTCTAGTGTGGCAAGAAGGGAAGCACTGGCCGGAAAGCCAGAGGCCCAAGGTTCTGATCCTGACGTTACCGCCAGGCCTGGGATTCTGAATGATGCCAGGCTGGGTGTTTCAGATGTGCAGGCCCCGGTGTGCTCAGCTGTAAATTCAGGGAGTTAGACAAACAGTTAGGCAAACAGTTCCCAATTGTAGCTGTTCATCAGAAATCATCTGAAGAGCCTGCGAAAAATAAAGTCCTACACTCCAGCCCCAGAGCTTCGGAGACAGCAAGCCTTGTGGGGGGGCGGGGGGGGGGGGAGCGGGCAGGAAGGGTCAAGGACTCTGGGGTTTTTTTGGTTTTTTTTGGTTTTGTTTTGTTTTGTTTTTTGCATCACGCGGGCCTCTCACTGCTGTGGCCTCTCCCGTTGTGGAGCACAGGCTCCGGACGCGCAGGCTCAGCGGCCATGGCTCACGGGCCCAGCCGTTCCGCGGCATGTGGGATCTTCCCGGACCGGGGCACGAACCCGTGTCCCCTGCATCGGCAGGCGGACTCTCAACCACTGTGCCACCAGGGAAGCCCAAGGACTCTGTACTTTTAACAACCACCTTCCAGCTCAGGGCCCCATTCCTCTGTGATTCCTGCCTCGGTTTCCTGAAGAATTTCTTGGTGATGGGAGAAAAGGCTTCTATTCAAGAGATATGGCTTCATATGTACACTTTGCAAAGAGGAAGCCTCGTAAGCTCTTTGCACCCATTGACATGCGGGTTCAGAAACAGACACATGTATATGCTTGGATGCACATACAGGGGCCCTCCTCGGCCAAGCATCATGGAGGTTTTCCAGAGCATCTCTCATCGCGGGCTCCCCCTCGAGTGACCAGAAAGCACAGGGCCTCCCTGCCTCTGCGCTCTCCAAAGGACTGCTTCATAAAACACCAGGGTCATTCCTGGAATCGCCAAGACCTGGGGAGGATCAGGGCTGAGGCAGACAGTTTGAGAAAACAAAAACATGCTCAAATTCAGCCACGGTCCTCTGGGGTTCTGCGAGCCAGGCTGTCCTTGAAGAGCCAGAGAAATTGATATCAAGATGGTCAACAGCGCTATCAGCTTTCCCTCCTTTCCGTGAGTCCCCAACATTTCTTGTCCGGTTCAGCTAAAGCCATCTGAGAACCTGGCAAGGGGACCTACCTGCTGAAGGCCCAAGTGAGCGGAGAGTGTGCTTTGGTGCAAACGTGGACCAAAGGCTTATGGGAAGAGTGTGCCTGACCCAGTAATTCTACTTCTTTCTGACATGTGCACAAAAACATTCATTACAGCATCACTGTACTTGCCAAAAGCTATTAGCAACGGGATCCGAAAGCCTTTCAATAGGTGAACGGAGAAATAAAATCAGTAGGGTAGTACAATGGAATAATATACAGCAGTTAAAAAGTATAGCTCTGACCTGTGTCTATCAACCTGGGTAGATCTCAAAACCTAAAGTGGACAGGGGAAAAAGTTGCAGAATGAAACCTTTTATGTATAATTTCCCTTATCTCAGAGAATGACTCTGAAATATTGGTCATTCATTAGCAAATCTGTTTAGCTAAGAAAGAGAAACACTAAATAATGCTAGTGGTTGTCTCTCGGGAGGAGGGACAGGGAACAGGTGGCTGGTGGGGAGGGCCACCAGCAGAAGCTTAAAAAAAGACTTGAAGCAAATATGACAACGAAATATCAACCATTCCCAGCTGTGGGTGGTAGATTGGCATTGTTACGTCATTCTTAGTATTCCTCTGCATTTTTTAAGTTTTCTTTTAAAAGAAACTTACTCCATCCACCTCTCACCCTCCCTGTCAAGCAGGGGTATCAGTAAATACGGGTGCCCCTTGAACCCCACTGGCTGGAGGAGGACCAAATCACAGTGACATGGCCAACTTCAGTGCCACTCTCAGAGGCCAGTGTCACAAGAGCCACCTGCCTGCCAGTCGGAGACTGACCACTGGCTCCCGGCCAGGTCTGTGCAGCGTGAAGAACTGGGAAATGAGTCAGAGGAAAGACTCGAAGAGGGTGGAAGCGGGTCACAGGGTCACGGAGGGGAAGATGCAGGAATCAACACTCAAGGGCCACTCATGCCCAATGGAAGGGAAACAGCTGCTCTGGCTTCCTAAGGAGCAGGGACATAGCAGCCTTAAACCGAAATGGGAGAGATCCACGTTAGAAGCCACCCGAGTCTCATAGGAAGAACTAAAGTGAGTAACAAATTGCAGGTGGAAAAAAATTACACATCTTCCTCTGGTATCGTTCGGGAGGAAGGAGGATGGACAATATGGCCTCCAAGTGTCCAAAGGCCACTGGATTGAGTTGATGACGGGCGTCCCTGGGCCAAGCACTCTTGTAATTGGACTCAGCTTCCTTCACAGTCCTGTAGCCTGAGTGCACTGGCACAAAGCCATGGGTCCATGCTTTTCCTTCCTCCTCCAAAGGAGGGAGCTTCTTGAAGACACAAACTTGTACTTAGCTTCCATAGAGTGCAAAACAAAGTACACATCATGAAAGGAGGGCAGGAAGGGAGACATTTTGTGTGCTCAATTTGCCTTTTTGGAAGAAAGAGATTGCGCTTTCGTCTTCCAAGACTGGAGATTCTTTTCCTTCTGTGACTTTATCCACCAGAGAGGGGGGTCCCGTTATTTCACATCAAGATCTTCCCAAAAGCCTTGGTCAAAAGGCTAAAACAGCACTCGTTTACTTACATGAAATGTATATACATCTCTACTGACTTGGTTTCTTCTTAGATAATATCCAACTTTTTCAAATGCTTTTCTTGCTCCCCTCCAGGATCAAATAGCATGTGCTGTTGGGAGAGGGATAACTTGGGAGTTTGGGACTGACATGTACACACTGCTTTATTTAAAATAGATAACCAGGACTTCCCCAGTGACTCAGTGGTTAAGGATCCACCTGCCTATGCAGGGGACACAGGTTCAATCCCTGGTCAGGGAAGATCCCACATGCCACGGAGCAACTAAGCCCATGCACCACAACTACTGAGCCTGTGCTCTAGAGCCCACATGCCACAACTAGTGAAGCTCGCATGCCTAGAGCCCGTGCTCCGCAACAAGAGGAGCCACCGCAATGAGAAGCCCGCGCACCACAACGAAGAGTGGCCCCTGCTCGCCGCAACTAGAGAAAGCCCGCTCGCAGCAACGAAGACCCAACACAGCCAAAAATTAATTAATTAATTAATTGATTAATTTTTGAAAAGGCTCTCTGTATAAAAAAAAAATAGATAACCAGATTTCCCTGGCGGTCCAGTGGTTAAGACTCCATGTTTCCAATGCAGGGGGCGCGGGTTAGATCCCTGGTCGGGGAACTAAGCTCCCACATGCTGCGTGGCACAGCCAAAAAATAAAATAAAATAAAATAGATAACCAACAAGGACCTACTGTATATGTATAGCACAGGGAACTCTGCTCAATACTCTGTAATAACCTAAATGGGAAAAGAATTTGGAAAAGAATAGATACATGTATATGTATAGCTGAATCACTTTGCTGTACACCTGAAACTAATACAATATTGTTAATCGACTCTACTCCAATATACAATAAAAATTAAAATTAAAAAAAGCAAGTGCTACAGGTGGTATGGTAACTGTATCTGTATAGAGTCAGTCTCATAGCTTGTACATGTGCTCAGTCAGTGTTGAAACATTAGGAAAGCTGACTATCCAAAGAGCGTTCCACCGCTCTCTGGCCTAGAGTATCCTGTTATATTACTTCTTTTTCTCATGTTTCTGGTCTCTCCCTCACCATCTAAGCCCCAGAGCAGCAAGAGTAGTTAGGAGAGAAGAAAGGCACTGAGCGAACAGAAGCATGAATTGGAGAGGAAGGCGACTTCCCTCTACCAGGACCCACATTCAAACAACTGTCCCTGCACTCAGCTCTGACGTCACCACACAGACCAGCTCCCATGGACCATAAACCCTGGGTCCCACTCACCTCTCTCCTTCCACCCTCTCCTCTGCCTATTCTTGTCCATCCCCAGACGTCTCCCAGCTACCCCATGCCTGACAAATTGAACCCAGGGGATGCAAAAAGAAACTGAAAACCTGCAAAGATGTCCAGGAATGCCGGCCACACTCTCAAACCAGCACAAGAAGTGTCTTGAATATAAATCAGTGTCTTTAAATAGGTCACCATGCTTTCTTTTCCTTCCACTAAAAGTTCACTAATTTTGTCTGATATAAACCTGCAGCACATCAGTTGTCTTCCTTGGTTACGCTCTCTTGGTTTAGAGGTAGCAAAGGAACCAGAGATAACTAGCAGGGCCTCAAGTAAGAATCCTCCCCTCCAGGGGCATGAATGGACCTTGGTCCGCGGTCAGCCACGGTAGAACCGCAATGAGTAACAACAGCACCAAAGGAGATGACTGCCCCCTGGAAAACGCTCCACCACTGTCTCCATTCTGGACTTTCCAGAGCAAAGCGCAGCTGTCCAGGTAAGCCACACCCTGTGGAAGCGGCCACACTTCCTTGCAGGATTCTTAAATGCCCCTTTGTAATAAACTTGGCCAATCAGCAAACAGCTAAAAAACAAGCATTTGCCTTCTTCTGTTCTGTGTGTTGACATCAGAGGGAGAGGACGTCAGTACGACTCACCTGATTCTCGGGAGTTTCTAACCCTGCGCTAAGTAGTTTGTGTACAGAACTTTGTTTTATCATCAAGCAATCACGTGAGGTTGATAATTTCTTATCTCTTCTCACGCTTTACTAAGAAGCCAGTGGCAAAAATCAAGCAGCAACAGCAGAGCCAAAACCAAATCCCAGGTGGTTTAACTCCATAGCTCTTAACCAACCAGAATGGCATTTGGTCACTGGTATCATGGTAAACTCCTGACCAAGACCTTGTAACCCCAGGGCTTCCTTTCTACTGTTCCCTATCACCTTGTCTCTTCCCATCTCCACAGGACCCTCCTTCATCTTCCCAGGGAAGGAAGCCATCAGTCATAAGCCAGCAGCCCCCACCCAACCCCAAAAGCCCTTAGGATCCAGTAAACCCATTCCTCCCCACCCCCCTTTATCTTGCCTGACACACCTCCTGCCAGTGTCACTATAGAAACCACCCAGCCTTATCAGGCAATTGCAAGGGCAGGGCCCAGGGGAACTGTCATTTTCATTTTATCTTGGCCTCAGGCACTTCAGAAAGTAAGTTCCCCATCCACAGGCAACTTGGCACCTCCATCCAGAAGTCAAGACAATAGACCTAAAAGAAACTTCCTGGGGAGTTGCATAAAGGAACATTTTTGAGAAGTTATGCCTTAATTACTACCTCCCAGGGAAAAGGAGCTTTTCCAAGCAGCAGTATATAATTCACTGCTTCTCTGCATGTTTGAGTCTGATGGAATGGAGCTCTGGAACGAGAATCTGGAGACCCAGACTCCATTCTGGTCCGTCCATTCTGGTCTGTACTTGCCTTGGCATTTGAACCTGAATGCGGCCTTGATTTCTTCACCTGTCAAGTGGGGAGAATCTTGAGGCTAAAACAGCTAGAAAAAACAAAAAACCTACAGTCAGACTTCCCTGGCGGTCCAGTGGTGAAGACTCCGTGCTTCCAATGCAGGGGGCGCGGGTTAGATTCCTGCTCAGGGAACTAAGATCCCACATGCCGCTCGGTGTGGCCAAAATATTGAAAAAAAAAACACTACAGGCATTTGGGTAGAAGTAGACAATATCTAGAAAAAAAGCAATTTTAATTATGCTCATGTATTTTGTCATTTACCCTTTGAGGCAGACCCTTTGCTCACTGCACCCCTACAATCCAACTCAGATCACTCCAGCTAGAAGGCCCCCATCTCCTCGACCCCTATCAGGAAGGAACCCCTAAGCCTCCGCCCTCCTCCCCAACTTACCAAGGCCTCCCTGGGCCAGTGCCCCTCCCCTCAGGGCTTCCTCACACGCAGAGCTCAGTTCCTTGAATGAACACAGGCTGACACACCTACACCCGTCCACTAATTAGAAACCTCCCCAGGCTCTGCTCGGGGCCAACTTAACCAGGGCCTGTGGGCCAATTCCCCAGCCCGGCAGCTGGAGGTCTGCCAGCCCCTGCTCCCTTCTCCCCAATCTTCACTCCTGCCCTGCCTCCCAAGAGCCAGGAAGAGATGTGGGGCTGGCGGCCAGAAGGGGCCCCAAGGGCTGCCAAATGCCCCCCTCCCCCACTACAAAAAAAAAGGGGAAAGGAAACAATTCCTCACTACAGTCGACTCTGTATTTCTTTCCGGGGGAGCCGGCTTTCTGAGCAAGGTCTCCCTCTGCGTCCTGACTGACACCCAGGAGCTGAGCCAGCCCAGATCTTCCTTGGCTTTGTTAAGGAACAGGAGTGGCCCAAGAGGGGGAGGGGAGGGTCGAGGATCCGGAGCCAAGTAGGGGGAGGGACAGAGGGAGATGGTCCATTTTCCAGTCGGAAAAAAAATCTCCTATAGCCCATCCACTCTATTCAGAGTCGGGGAGAGGGTAAGGGAGGGGGCAGTTACTCTGGAACCTGAAAGCCAACACATTTCTCTGGACCCACCACCCCCTCTGTAAGGAGAGCTTTGCCTCTCCTCCCCACCACCACCACCAAGGTCCTCGGAGTTTAACAAGACCATCCACCCCAGACGCCCAGTGGCAAACGCTGTGCTTTGTCCCTATTATCCTGGGTTTCACCACAAGCATCTGCTGACCCCTGAAGGCTCAAGCATCCAGCTTCTCTGCTTCCTGGGGCCTCAACTCCATCAGACGCTTGACAACAGACACTGTGTCATGTCATCGTGGCCAGACGGGCCATTCAGAGGGCTTTCCAGGACCACAGGTGGAATCAGACATCAGGAAGAACCCCAGGGCCCAGAAAACACTCCCCCATGCCTGTTGAGAACCCCTCAGGCCCCACTCCACTGGGGAGTGAGGTCAACGCTGGAGACGGCGTAGTAAGAAAACATCGTTTTTTTGGATAGAACATCCAGTTTCTTTGCCAGGATCATGTTCAACTTTCTGGCACCCTAGGCCCAGACAGGATGGTCCTGAAAGCCCACTTTCCTGGGGCAGGAAACGGGCACCACAGGGTCTTCACTGGCTGCACTGACAACACGACAGCTCACCCAGCACACGCCCTGTGTACCAAATGTGTTAGTACACACTAGTTCTGACCCTCTTCTGCTAAAGCCTGGGTCCTAGCAGGTGTCCCGTGGAGGCCATCCATGGAGGAAGGCGCTGCCCACCCCTGAAATGTGGCCTCAGGGATTCCCCAGTCCTCTGAACTCCAGCAACTGGAGAGCTGGGTCCTAGAGGTCGGCTGGCAGGTGAAGGCAGGACTCAGCTTCTGGGTGCTGGTGTTCTTCCTAATGTCCAATTCCACCTGTCCCATTTCTGAGTAGCAAGGCCAGCAAGAGTACCCAGGGTCAAACTCTGGGGCCCCCTCTGCCCCTACCGTCCCTCCACCCCCATTCGGGCACTACAGTGAAGCTGCCAGAAGAATGGTCAGCTCCAGATCCTAGCGCACGAGCCCTAAATACCACCACCTAACTTATCCACAAAACGTGCAAGCCTTGGACCTCAGGCCATCTGTTTATTGTCAATTGGGTTCATTCTGCATTGAAAGTACAGTTTCATTACCTTTTCCACAAACAGCTCCACTATACAGTCTGTCTGTGAAAATGGGTCAGAGGTATGAATGCTTCCATTTTATAAGTGGAGAGATGGAAATCAAGTGGCTCATTACAGAAAAAAACCAAAAAACACCCAAGTGCGTAGACTTTTTATGTATTATCTATCTGTACACACCACACGCACACACACACACACACACACACACACACACACACACACGCAGACGTGACCCTATGAAGCTGGTGCTATCAATTCCTCATTTACAGATAAGGAAACTGAGGCTCAGAGAGAATATATCTCTTGCCTCGGGTGGCAAGTACGTGGTAGGAAACTGGCTTTTGAACCAAAGCTACTTCACAACAGGATGAGGCCCCTTACCTCCTGGTACAACCTTCAGAGACAGGTGGCTGGCCTGACACAGCCAGTTCGGCCTTTGTTTTAAAGGCCCCCTAAGTGTCAGAGAGGAGACGTCGCTTGCCAAGATTAAGGCAGCTAAGAGAACCTACTACGTGCCAGGCATTTTGCATTATCATAGCTGACCTCACACGTACCCCATTTGAGAAATACAATCATCCCCATTTCACCAAAAGATAAGAGCTTGGCCCATCATCACTCAGGTTCTCAGAGATGGGCCTGCATTGGAACCCAGGTCAATCTTCCAGCAAAGGCCAGGCTGCTTCCACATTCATCCACTGCCCACCAGCTCTTCTCTATAGAGGCCTGTCCTGGAACCCTCGTGCCCCTCCTGACTACTGCACGCTGGCCACTTCCATTTCTGAATTCCCCAAGTTCTAGGACTTGGGCCTCTCCAAAGAGTCAAGGGAATGCAAATAACTGAACGGTGGCCCAAGCATCACCTGCACGTGGCAGGTGTCCAGGAACAAACCTTCTGGCTGACGGGGGTCAAAGGTTTTTTCTGCCAACAGCCCACACTCACTTGCTTGGTCACAGAGGCAGAGGGGTACAGAGGAAAGGCGGCCAGGTTAGCCTCTCACCTCACTACTTAGCTGCTCAGGCGGCCCCTCCATTGAGCCCCAGAGTCCACACCTGCGGAATGGAGGTAAAAAGCCTCCCTTGCAGGGATGCTGTAAGACAGGAGACAAAGCAGGCAAAGAAACAGCTCATACCAGGTTGAGGACAGACGGGAGGCTGCCTGCCATCTCAGCGAAATGCTGGCCAGAGACAGCAAGGAGAAGCAGAGAGGCTCCAAACATCGGCCAACCAGATCACCAGCGCCCTGGCACATTAGACGTATAACCTCGCTCCTCTGGGCCTTGGTTTTGGCAGAAGCAGCCCTAGCAGGCACCCCCGCCCACGAAGCCCAGCCCCTGCACTGCCAGCCAACTGTCCTCCTCATTTAAGGGTCAGATTTGGTTCAAACACGCCAATCTCCAATCATCTACGTGGTTTCCACCTACTTGGATCCCTGAGGAAGGCCGGGCCACAGTCTATTTCCCATGTCATTTTCTCGAGCCCTGTCCACCTGCTTAGCATCCAGCCAGGTGTGCTAGAATTATAGTGGGAGAAGCATGGGAGAGAGAGGAGAACGGTCCAGAGTGGGTTGTGAAGACAGGACAGAGAAAGCAGAGGAGGAAAAGGGGAGCTGGGAACACAGAGAAGAGAGAGACTAAAACTAAATACAGGGCTTCCCTGGTGACGCAGTGGTTGCGAGTCCGCCTGCCGATGCAGGGGACACGGGTTCGTGCCCCGGTCCGGGAAGATCCCACATGCCGCGGAGCGGCTGGGTCCGTGTGCCATGGCCTCCGAGCCTGCGCGTCTGGAGCCTGTGCTCCGCAATGGGAGAGGCCACAACAGTGGGAGGCCCGCGTAACGCAAAAAAAAAAAAACAAAAAAAAACAAAAAAACAACTAAATGCAGTCCCTGGATATGCAGTCTCTTTAAAAAATAATGATAACCAAGCCTTTTTTTTTTTTTTTTTTGGTACGGTTTTGTGGTATGTGAGGAGGACCAATAACAAAAACAAACATGGGCACAGCCTGTTCATTTTCTACTTCTCCCTCATTCCCTTTAGCAGCCCCTGCCCTGCCCACCCCTCCCCACCTCAGGTACTCCTGTCCTGCATTTCATTAGAACCAAGAATTTTTGGAAACTGCTCATATCAGAAGGTGGCAATTGTTGTCCCATTTTCTACAGCAGAGAATAGCTAACCTGAGAACCGAGGAGAAGCTAACCTGATAAATGGGCTAGAGAACAGTGATGCTCTCAAAGTCACCCTCAGTGTCTGACAGCTTGTGATTGAACGTGATTGAACACATCCCGACTCTCAGGCACCTTGCAGGCATTTCTGTAGGAATTCTTTCCCCCAAAGGAATGATGTGCCTGAAAAGTTTATTTTAAAGCTCACTGCTAAGGTAAGCTAACAGTGAGAACCATCTAAGCCTCCCTTTTCCCTTTGCCTGCCAGGAAACTCAATTAGGCCAAGAACCACTGCATACATAGACCCTCATGTCCACAACAGATGGGTTTTTCTTTCCCCCTCTCCTCCACCACCTATTCTAATTCAGAGACTCCTTACCTCTGGTTTTGTTTTTGTAAGATCTTTTGACACTGTAAATACGATTTTTTTTTTTCTCAAAGCTTCCTCAAATATCTCATCAAAGGAACAGATGGGGTCATTATCACTACACATGGGGAACGATCTCCGTGAACACTCTGCATGGGAGTGGAAGGTGAGCAGGGAGACTGCGGGCAAAGACTCCAACACTGCCTGCCTCTGCCTAGTTGGTTCAGGACCTGTGGAGTCACACCCTCCAGACCAGCCCAGCTTCCAAGGCCACAGCGCACAGAGCCACACCCTGCTTAATCGCTGTAGTCAAGGAACTACAGATCTCCGGTCTCCCCAGAGGGACCCAGAAGCAGCAGCCCTCCAGTCCCCCATCTCCCCTTCCAACACACTCAGGCAGAGCAGCTTAGCAGAGCTAGTTCTGGGTATTCTGTCTAGGGTGGGGGTGGGGGAGGGTAGTGACGCTAGCAATCAGTGACAGTAGGTCCCACTCATTCCCCAAGACTATTTTACGACTTTGAACTCAGTATGCAAATTTATGCAAGACAAGATGCAAAGCAGCGCTCTGAGCCAGAAGTCCCGTTGCTTTTTCTCCCCCTTCTTTGAAGCTGCACTGAACCACTGTAAATCAGCCCTCGCCTCTGCCCCCCTTTATGCTCCCCCAGCAACTGCAGATGCAAAGCCTCCCCAGGCCCGCCCACCCGCCCGCCGGCCGGCCCTGGGACTTTGAATGACTGCACATTTCTATAGCACCTTTATAAGTGCAGCGGGCCAGACGGCCACTTGGGCAGCTCCGCCCCTCGGCATAATCCCCGGCATTGTACACGGAAGGGAAGGAGGCAGGGGAGATGCTTGAGGGAGCCAGTCCGGCCCGGCCGAGGCCCTGAATTCTGAAAGGGCCCGGACTGGCCCAGGCCTGCTTCCTTTCCTTTCCCTAACATTTCTAGGCACTTCTGCTCACGCCACCACCAAACACACCCACGCATTTCTCAGGTCCAGACTTCACGCATTTCTCAGGGTCCCCCTCCTATTTTTCTTCCAGGCCCACCCACTCTAAGCCCCCCACCCCGCAATCCGCGCCTCCGTCTGACTTCTGGGTTTCTTTGAACCACCAAGTCCCAGCCCATCACCCCCATGGGATGCAGGCTCAGCACCCGCTGATGTGCCCACCCCCACCCCCTGCATCCCAGCCATCCCCAGGAAGCCAGCAACACAGCCCCTGAGTCCAGGGAACAAAGACAAAAGAGCTAACAGCAAAGCCGGAACTGCTGGGGTTTGCTGCCTCGAAATAAGAGGGTATGTTTAAAATTCTCAAAAGCAACCTGCTCAAAGAGGAATGCAGGCTGGGATGGGGTGGGGGGGGTCATTCTTCAGAGCGGGGGAGGAGAAATGGGAGACGGAGAGGAGGCGGCAGCATTCAGTGCTAAGGTTTCATCGGGGCCACGTTCTTGTCGGCATACCCCACCCAACTCGGACCCCCGCAGTCCCCACGCAGCACCCCGACCCCCGCCCTGGCTCAAGACCCTCTCCTGCACAGGAGCCTCAAAACCCGCCCCTCTCTCTCTTCCTTGCACCCCAGCAGGCACAGGCTTCTCCCCACAGTGCCCCCTTCCCCTCAGCCCTCTTCACGCCTCAGACACCCCGCTCTTAGCACTTCTTTCCAGGGCACCCGCTCAGCTTCCGCCCACCCCCAACCTTGGTGTCCCCTCTTCCCAGTCTGGAGCACAGGAGAAAAATGCGGAAGGCGGCTGTCTGGCCGCTGGGAGCAGGCTGTGGAGGCAGCTGGGGCTGGCTGGCGGAAAGGAGTCCCATAGCCAGGCAGAAAATCCACAGTGACATTCTTCCCATGAACTCACCCCATTGTCCCCGAGCTCCCCTGGCGACTCCAGGGAGGAGTGAATGGGAGAATTCCCAGCATCTGTTCCCTTCTGAAGACCCTAACCTGCCTCTGGGGGTTGGGAGGCAGGACAGTTGGTTTTCAGGCAGAGAGCGAGAGGAATGAAGAATGACAAAATGCCCCCAACCAAGTTTTTTGAGGGACACAGCCAGGCTAGGAAGGTTAGGAAGGACATGTGCTACGCACTTGGTTAAAACGGTCAGGATCCAAACGATCCTGTGAACGTGGAGGCCTTTTGAACAAAAGTTCACCCTGCTGAGGGAGATGTTTAGTTTGTCAGAGTTCAGCTCAGAAACCACAGTACCTCCCCGGTGGACCACGGGGTGCTAGGGGGCGAAGGAGGAGGAACGCAGGACTGGGGGGATGGGCACCCACAGTGAAAGGACCTTTGCTGAGTCTTTTCCCTTTTACTATTACTTTCTAAGAGAAGCTGGAGGAAAGGGTTAACTTCGAGGCAGGCTAGGGAGGGAAGCAAGCCGGAGTGAGAAGAAAGGGACTTGAGGGGTTCCGCTCAGAGGAAGCCCTAACTTGCTGTGCACTCAAGGTCAAAATGCGACAAAGAAAAGATTTCAACTCTGACCCCTAATTGTATTCCCAAGGAGAACAGGGAAAAAAACAATAGCAGGCTGAAGGAAGGCGGGCGGGGGGGTGTCCGGGGCGGGAGGGGGCCAAGGACCCCAGAAGCTGACAAGCAAGCAAGAATTTTTCACTTTTTCTTTTCTTTCTTTCCTTCTTTTTTTTTTTTCCTCTAAGTTTGAGAAACTTGCTTTTTAAACAACAGCAGCAGGCAGTGGACACATTTCACCACTGTCTCCAAGAGGAAAGAAAATAATTACAGCTTCCTCCAGAACACTGGGGCAGGAGGCTTTTGTAATTTAAAAAGCAAAACCAACAACAAAACAACAAACAACAAAAAAAGCCAACACGTGAGAGATCTTTATAGCCTGGTTGTGTCCCTCAAAAAACTTGTTTGGGGGTATGCGAGCTCCGTACAAAGAACCTCAGGGCCCCCATTCTATGGGACAGGAAGAGCTCCCTCAGTTAGGATGGGGGGCGGGGGGAGGGCAACACCTCGCTCCGGTAAGAGTAGTTGCGCCCCGGCTCAGGCATCCTCCTGCCGTACGCCCGGGGGCCCAGATGCTAAACTGAGTGGCCTGGCTGCCCCCGCCCCGCACCGCAGCCGGCGACCCGGCTTAAGTTACAGTGACTCAACGAATGGGGTCTCTTCCTCGCCTCTCAAACGTCCCTCTCTCATCGTTCCACCCAACATAAAAGCAAGAGCCTTCTTCGTCCTCTCTGTAAAATAGCAGCGTTCCTTTTTAATTTTCCCCCTAGGCAGCCCACCCTACAAAGTACCAACAAGTCCTTTCTTCTCACCTCACAATCCCAGAAGGAAGGGACCTCAAGGCGCCGCTGCCTTCTCCTAGCGCCCCCTTCCTTCTCACTAGAGGTCCCTGGTGTCACCGGTACCCGCCAGCCTCAGCCCCCGGCGGCGTCCTCCACCAGGACCTCTCCAGGAACCTTCGGTCGGCGGTCACCAGCTCAAGCGGCGCCCCAAATAAGCCTCAAGCTCCTACTCCCACCGATCTGACCGACACCCTCCTCCCCAGGAAATCCCCCCTCCAAAAAAAGAAGTCAGGGTACATTCCACCGGGGAAGCCTATGGTTAACAGGGATGCCTTCTCTCTCCCCATTTTTCCCCACCAAATTAGTAGCCAGGGATCTTCCGCACGGTCGAACTCCAGTGCCCCCGCCCCGGGCCTGACTTTCGGGTCCCCCCTCCCAACAATCGCCCAGAGCCGGTCCAGGACTCCGCTCTTCCTCCGCTAAAACGGTCTCTGAGGTTCCGCCACACATTCCTTCCCTCCAGAAGGGCCGCCAGCCAGGCTCCCCCGCTGCCCTCCAAGTTTCTCCGAACTAGTTGTCCCAACCAGCGTTACCTGCAACCTGCTCGGGGCTGGCGCTGTACTCGGCATCCCCGTGCTTTTCGCAAGTGCCCTCGCCGTGGACCAGCGCCCGCAGGGGCAGCTCGGAGCCCGGGTGGGGATAGCAGCGCAGCCCCTGGCCGCAGCGCGGGGTGTACACGCCGCACCGCTCGCCCTCCAGCCGGGCGCACACGGAGCAGCAGCCGCAGCCCGGCTCCCGGACCAGCTCGCAGGGCACGCGGGCGTCGCCGGCCGGCCCGGCCTCGGCGGCGGGCTGCGCGGCGGGCGGGGGCTTGCAGGCGGCCAGGCTCTCAGACGTGCAGGGCGGGCAGCGGAACAGCACCTCGGCGCGCGCCCCGCGGCCGCCGCCGCCCGCGCCCAGCAGCAGCAGCAGCAGCGGCGGCAGCAACGGCAGCGCGGGGCCGCCCAGTCTCGGCAGCATGTTGGCGGCGGTGAGCGCGACGGCGGCGAGCGAGCGGGCAGGTGGCACGGCCCTGCGAGCGCGGGAGCCGCCTCCTCCGCTTCTTTCTCCTCCCCCGCCGCCGCAGCCGGGTCCTAAAGGGCCCTGCTTCTCCCCGCCCCCTGCCTTCTCCCCTCCCCCTTTTGGAGACCACCCCCTTCCCCCGACACTCCCGCGCGCGGGCCTCTGCGTGCGCGCACGCCCACTCGCCCATCTCCACTTCCTTGCATGCTGCGTGGGTCCCCTACACCCCCTGGCCTCTCTCCCTCCACACCCTTCTACCGCGGGCTCCCTGACTCCTGGAGGATGAGAATAACTTGGGGGTTTGGGTAAGATTGGCGCGGGAGTGGACAAGAGTGGGTGCTTTTGTCTCCTGTTTTCGGTTCAATTCGGAAGGGCTTCGTTTGCGCGCCTCCCATGTGGCCAGCGCTGGGCTCACTGCTGGAGGGAATGCAAAGGACGTCAGACATGACCTTCAAGTAGGTTTCAGCCCCCTGCCAGCAGTTCCCTCCATCCTCGGGTCCCACTGCTGACGTGTTGCTTGGGACAGTGACTTAGGAGTCAGGAGGCTGTTCACATCCTCTAGATCAGCCTACCCCGAACAGCCCCTCTTAGGGACCATTTCAGTTTCTCAACCCTGCAAGCATTTGGTAACATATAAGTACCTGAAATGCAATTTCTGGACACTAAGAAACCTCCCTTCCTCTCCGCCTACTCTGCTCCACCTCCCCCCACAAATAATCCCTTGGGGACCTGGGCCTCCACCCACAGATCTCGAGGCATTTGCTGCAGGACAGAACACCCTGCTTCAGGGGTCTTAGGTCAGATCAGCTTTCCAGGTGTGGGAGAATGTCCTGGGGTAAGGTCATTTAGAGCTCTCTCCAATAAATGCAGATGGACAAGAATGGCCTCCCTTCATTGTTCAGACTGATTCTTTGATCCAAGCTGTCCCCAACTCCAGGAAATTCCAGGCTGGACCCCACTTTAATCATCACCCACCTCCTGTGACCCTAACAAAGCTCCTTGTCAAAGAGATTCTCTTGGTGGGCGTTGGACCATTAAGCTACCTCCAGCCCAAGTATAATTTCTCAACACCTCCGTGCCACCCTTCCCCCACCAGGGCCCTCCACTCCAGCTCTTTCTAACTTTAAAACTGAGAGCCATTTGATTCTACTGAACAGCAACTTACCAAGTGGCCACCTGGCCCTGAAGGTGAGCTAGATGCCCCAGGAAAGCAAGTTCCTGATCTTAAGGAACTAACAATGTTATGGGTGAGAGTTTGGTGAAATGAACAAATAACTGGTTGTCAGAGGCTTTGAGGAGGAGAAATATTTAGATGGTAAGGTGATGGGGATTGCAGGGGTGGATCAGAATTGAAATTGAAGCTTGGAATTCTACTAAGCTTAGAATTGCAGGGAAATGCAGGCATAGCAAGGGCATCCTGAACAGAGGGACCAGCTAAATTGAGGACCTGGAAATGGGAAAGCGAGGTTGGAGAGAGGAAGTCCACTTCGGCCAGCGGGGGCTTGGGGGCAGGGGGAGGGCCGGCAGGAAATCCAGTTGACTTGTGTGGAGATTTGGCTTCATTTAATTGAGCAGGGGGGTGCAACATCCATATTTGGGCAGAGGAGTCAAAGAGACAGAGCTGGACTTCTGGAAATCACTAGAGCTGTGTCTAGTGCAGATCTGACAGAACTAAGAAGAGACAGGCATGAGGAGGCTGCCGGTCACTCCTCCTCTGTATGCCCTGGCATACTGTGCCAGCCCAGTAACATTTGCTTCTGTTGGTCTCACCCACTAGAGTCTGAACATCTGCAGAGTAGAGATACTCTAGCATGATGCTGTCCGATAAAAATCTATTGCAAACCACAAAAGTGAGCCACACAGGAAATTTTCAATTTTCTAGTAGTCACTTTAAAATAGAGTAAAAAGAAATAGATGAAACCCATTTTAATATATACTTTATTTAACTTAATTTGTTCATATATACTTTATTTAACTTGATTTGTTCAAAGTATCATTTCAAGGTGTAGTCAACATTAAAAATGATTAGTGAGAGATTTAACACTCCTTTTTTTCATACTAAATCCTCAAGCTCTGAGGTGTATTTTCTGCTTACAGCACATTTCAGTTTGAACTAGCCAAAATTCAAATACTCAATAGCCGTATGTGGCAAGTAGCTGCCAGATTGGACAGGAAACAGGTCTAAAATATAGTGCCTGGCACCTAGTAGGCACTCAAGAAATGTGTTGAATGAATGAATTAGTGAATGAATGAAAAGTACTGTCTCTAGAAATACCCCTCACAGGGCCCCGATCTCAGTCACCATTGCAATGCCCAGCAGCTGGGGATGAAAGGTAGGGATGAATCATGAATCTACTGAGAGGATAGGAGAGGCATTCATTCATTCACTCATTCATTCACTCATTCATTCATTCGTTCAGCTCCTCACTTACTTTTTTTTTTTTTTTTTTTTTTGGCATGCGGGCCTCCCTCTTCCGTGGCCTCTCCCGTTGCGGAGCACAGGCTCCGGACGCGCAGGCCCAGCGGCCATGGCTCACGGGCCCAGCCGCTCCGCGGCATGTGGGATCTTACCGGACCGGGGCATGAACCCGTGTCCCCTGCATCGGCAGGCGGATTCTCAACCACTGTGCCACCAGGGAAGCCCATCACTTACCTTTTGAGATGCATTCTCCTTCCATCTCCTTTAAGGTTCTTGATCCTAAGGTTCGTCTCCTAAGCCAAGAACCAAGGAGATGAGCAGGCAAAGTAAGGCTAACTTGACAAATGCCAAGTGCTCAATGAGATTTTTCTTTCTAATGAGTCTGAAGATCCTACACCAATTCTTTTCTCTTCATTCCCTGGTTAAGAGTAACCCTCCTCCCTGTGTACACACATCCACTCACCACCAACAACCCCATCGTTTTCAAGTCCTTTCCTAACCACTCTGAGGTTCATAGTTCTACTCCAGAAAGGCCAGCAGCTGCTGAGGCTTCAATCACAGAACATCCTCAGTGGATTGAAGTCTCGGGAAGAGGAGGGGCTCGACCAAGACCACAGGCGGGTTACTGGCTGGCCTGAGACTCCACCGTTTTGTTCATCACTGTAGGCCCAGGGCCTAGAACAGTGCCTGGTACACAGAGGCTGGATAAATCTTGAATGAACCCAAGTTCTCAGCTTTTAGCCCCCTGCTTTGCCCACCATTCCTGGAGCATACCTTCCTTTACGTTTCTCATGAATTCTTCTGTGATGTCTTTCGGCCTTAGAGCCCTGTCTGTGCCGGGCACTAAGCAGTATGGACTCGTTGAGAGATGGGGACAGGTTGAAACTGGTTTTCTCCCCTCCCCCTAATCCCTGCCTTTTTCCATTTGAAAAGTGTTTCACAGACTCCACCCTCACAAGGTTTACCATAACTAAGTACCACCTGTACTATCATTTACATAATATTTTTTTAATGTAAGTCAATTTGCTTTTTTTTTCTTTTTTTACTTAAAGCTATTTTTTTAATTTTATATCACTACCATAAATGGAAAGGCAGTATTGATGGCCATGTATAGATAGCAACCATAAAAATAAACAAAATGAAAACAAAACAACGTTATTGGGCTTCCCTGGTGGCGCAGTGGTTGAGAGTCCGCCTGCCAATGCAGGGGACACGGGTTCGTGCCCCGGTCCGGTAAGATCCCACATGCCGTGGAGTGGCTATGCGCATGAGCCATGGCCGCTGAGCCTGCGCGTCTCGAGCCTGTGCTCCTCAACGGGAGAGGCCACAACAGTGAGTGGCCCAAGTACCGCAAAAAAAAAAAAAGAAAAAAAAAAAATCCACCTCCCAATGCAGGGGACATGGATTCGAGCCCTGGTCTGGGAAGATCCCGCATGCCGCAGAGCAACTAAGCCCATGCACCACAACTGCTGAACCCACGTGGCAAAACCACTGAAGCCCGCGCTTTTAGAGCCCATGCTTCACAAGAGAAGCCACCACAGTGAGAAGCCTGCATGCTAGAATTAAGACCCAACAAAGCCAAAAATAAATTAATTAATTTTAAAAAAAAAAGAAAAACAACGTTATTCAGTTCAAGTTGGATACTGTTGCTTACTGCAGCCTCTGAAGCTGATATACTCTTCTGGTTAACAAAAGATGAGCCAGAGAAGTTTTGTTTTTTTTTTTTAGTTTTTGGCTGCGTTGGGTCTTCACTGCTGCGCGTGGGCTTTCTCTAGTCGCAGCGAGCACGGGCTTCTCATTGCGGTGGCCTCTCTTTGCTGCGGAGCATGGGCTCTAGGCACGCGGGCTTCAGTAGTTGTGGCATGTAGGCTCAGTAGTTGTGGCGCACAAGCTTAGTTCCTCTGCGGCACGTGGGATCTTCCCAGACCAGGGCTCAAACCTGTGTCCCCTGCATTGGCAGGCGGATTCTTAACCACTGTGCCACCAGGGAAGGCCCGAGCCAGAGAAGTATTAAATGAAAGCCAGACCCAAGCTGAAATTTTTCTCCATTAAGTCATCAGGAGATGGAGGAGAATATTTTTAAAACATTATATTGAAATGTAACATACATGCAAAAAAGTACACATATCATAAATTTGAGGAATGTTCACAGATTGGCCATCCCCTGTAACCAGATGAAGAAAGAGAGCATTAACAGAACTCAGAAGACTTCCTTCTGGTTACCTCCCCACCAAGGGTCACCATTATCCTTACTTCTACTAGCATGGATGAATTTTGCCCGTTTTTGCATTTCACATGAATGAAAACATACAATACGTAGTCTTTTTGTCTCTGGCTTCTTTCACTCAACATTAGGCTCGTGAAATTTGTCCATGATCTTGCACGTAGTTGTTCGTTCCTTCTCCTTGTTGAGGAGTGTGCCACGGTATGACTACACCACACTTTATTTCTCCGTTCTACTGGTGATGGCCATTTGGCTAGTTTCCACTTTTTGACTCCTATGAACACAACTGCTTCTAGTCTCCCAGAACATATCATTTACTGAGTGTGGGCACACAGTTCTGGGGCATCCCTACCTAGACGTGGAATTTCTGGATCATGGAGTATCCCAGTGCTCAGGTTTAGTAGATCTAGCCAGAAAATTGTGCCAAATAAATGTATGAACCTATACTCCTATCAACAGTTTATGAGGGGAATTCCTTGGGCACTCTAGAGCCCGTGAGCCACAACTACTGAAGCCCACATGCCACAACTACTGAAACCCGCGAGCCACAACTACTGAAGCCCGCATGCCACAACTACTGAAACCCGCGGGCCACAACTACTGAAGCCCGCATGCCACAACTACTGAAACCCGCGAGCCACAACTACTGAAGCCCACATGCCACAACTACTGAAACCCATGAGCCACAACTACTGAAGCCCGTGAGCCACAACTACTGGAGCCCACGAGCCACAACTACTGAAGCCCGCGAGCCACAACTACTGAAGCCCGTGAGCCACAACTACTGAAGCCCGCAAGCCACAACTACTGAAGCCCGCATGCCACAACTATGGAAGCCCACGCGCCTAGAGCCTGTGCTCTGCAACAAGAGAAGCCACCGCAATGAGAAGCCCACACACCACAATGAAGAGTAGCCCCCGCGCACCACAACTAGAGAAAGCCCGCGCAGCAACGAAGACCCAATGCAACCGAAAAATAAATAAATAAATAATTTTTTTAATTTAAAAAAAAAAAAAAACAGTTTATGAAGGCTCCACTTGCTCCCCATCCTCACCAACACGTGGCATTTTCCATCATATCTCAATGTACCCGTTCTGGTGGTACGTAGTTGTATCTGATTGTGGTTTTATTTTGGAGTCCCCCGATGACTGAAGAAGCTGAACATCTTTTTTTTTTTTTTTTTTTTTTTTTTTTTTTTTTTGTGGTATGTGGTATGCGGGCCTCTCACTGTTGTGGCCTCTCCCGTTGCGGAGCACAGGCTCCGGACGCGCAGGCCCAGCGGCCACGGCTCACGGGCCCAGCCGCTCCGCGGCACGTGGGATCCTCCCAGACCGGGGCGCGAACCCGGTTCCCCTGCATCGGCAGGCGGACGCGCAACCACTGCGCCACCAGGGAAGCCCTGAACATCTTTTTAATGATAGAATAGGAGGAATTTTCAAAAGGAATTGTGTCATATAATGTGATGTAATGTCATGCCCATGTATCATGATTAAACATCTTGAGTAGCACCTAAAATCATCTTGCATGCATGGGTTGCCACTTTTTTTTATTAGGGAGGTTTTAGTTTTAGTTGCTGTTTCAGCAGGAAGGGAAGAGAGAAAAGGTAGGAGTACTCCTTGAGCAGAGGAAGTGTCCTCTACCCTCTATCCATACCCCTGGGTGTCGCCTCAGAGCAGCGTCAGCCACCTCCTCTTCAGTACGGCCTGAAACAAAATAAACAGGCAAGAGGACCTCTGGCTTTTTTGATCCAATGGCTGGAAACTCCATCAAGCAATATGAAAACTGAAGAATGTGCTCTAAGAGGCCAAGGCTGAATGCTTTATGATGATTTCCCAAATGAGCCTCAGGTACCAGGGCAACAACTTGATCGGATCACCATCATCATCTTTGTCTTCAGAACATCTTTACCGAATCCCTCTCCCCAGATGCTGGCTTAGGCTTTTGTGTAGCCCTGTCCTTTAGAAGTTACTGTATCAGGTTGGATGACTCTAAAGTGACCGAATGGAGAGGACACAAAGGGAAAGAATCAGATGAGAACATGAGCACTGGAGGCTGGGGGAGGAATTCAGAGACACGGCCCTGCAGCCAGGCTGTCTGCATTCGTGTCCAATTCCTCCCCTCCCTGGCTCCGTCATCTGGGGCAAGTTACTTCCCCTCTCTGAGCCTCAGTTTCCTCATGTCTAATAAGGAGGTGATAATAATTGTACCTGTTTCAGAGAGCTGCTGCAAGGAGTGAATGAAATAATCAAGGTGAAGTCCTTAGCGCTCTGCCTGGCATGCAGCCCTCGACAACAGATAGTCGTGCTACTATTATTACCTGCCGCTTATGAGGCTGAGAGTTCCCCAGTATGAGGTCAGGAAAGTGCCAAGTCCCTTCCACTAACACAGCTGGAAAGATGGCTGCAGGGGGAGGAATTCACCGGGCTTAAGGGGAAGGGGTGGGGGGTGGTTCCCCCGGTGTATAGTAAGGTGGGAGGGGCTAACTGGAGGCCCAGAGCTTTCCAGGAAGTGCACTGGAGAAAAACAAGGAAGAAAGAGAAGACATCAGAGCATAGATGCCTTAGAGACCCGGAAGAAGGCATAGATCCAGAACCTTCTCCCTCTTGTAAGAAGGAGGTCCAGCAGATCTGCATGGACAAAGCAACAGGCAATGACGTGCAGTGACGAGGAGCAGAAAAGAACAAAATGAAGAGCAATAAATCTGTGCAAATACTTTCCCAGGTGTTACTTCATTTCATTCTCATAAATGTCCTAGGAAGCCCAGAGAGGTGAAGTGACCTATGTATGTTCACCCAAATAGTATATAATAGAGCCAGATGTCAAACCCTTACCTCCCCACAACCCCAGGGGAGTCAAGAAACCAGAACTCAATTCAAAATCAGCTTCTGACTTCAAGGTGTGTGGCCCCAGTTGCCTCCCCTGCCCCTCATGGCCCACGCTGCCTTTGTCCTGGACTGGTTACCTCTCACTGTGCAACGAACCATCCCAAAGCTTAAGTCTTAAAACAACTATGTGTATGATCAGTCATGGTTCTGTGGATTGGCCAGGCTCAGCTGGGTCATTGTCACATGGGCTCTTCCATGTGGATGTAGTAGACAGAGTCTGGGACTTGGGTCTGCCTGACTGAGGTGGGCATCCAAGAGCACTGCTCACTCTCCGGGACTGTAGTTGAGCCGGGTGGTCAACACTCTTCCTATGTCTTCTCCACATGGTTTGGGCTTCTCAGAGCAAACTCAGAGTGGCTCGGTTTCAAGGGGGAGGGTCCCAAGAGCACGTGTTTCAAGAGGCCAGACGGAAGTTGCGAGGCATGGTAGCATCCAGCAGTCCCACAGTATTACTTCCCCTGCCTCCTACTGGCCAAACAGCCCCAGGGCCAGCCCTTCTTCAACGGGGGTGAGAAACGGCATGTGGGACAGAAGATATTGTTCCGGCCCCCTCTGGAAAGCATGACGGACAGCCTCCGCCCCTTCTCACTGATGAGAACATCTGTACGTAGGCCAGGCTGTTACTCCAGTATCCTCTGCTTCTCAAACTCTCGGTCATTCCCTGGGGAGTGAGGGGCACTTCTGCTCTCCAGAGACAGGCTGATAGGGATAAAATGAATCAATGTCTTTCCTTCCACTGGGTTACCCACTCTATCCCAGCCTCCCAGGCTCACAGTTTTACAAAGAGCACAGCAGAGCTCCAAGCCTCAGGTGGAGGTGCTACCCATTAAACAATTCACAATTTTTTCCTCCTTTTCCGGGAGGTCGTTGAGGTCAAGGTGTTGTGGAAATCCCTGATGGGTTTGGGACCTTGAGCCCCATTGCATATGAAGGAAGGGTGTTGAGCAGAGTATCCCTCAGCCTTCAAATCAGTGTTCAGGAAACTTTTTTAGAGAAAACAACAACAACAACAACAACAAACCCTTTGGTAAATATTTTAGGCGTTGCGGGCTTCATATGGTCTCTGTCACAACTACTCAACTCTGCCATCCCATCCCCAAAGCAGCCAAGGATGACATTCAAACAAACAAGTATGGCTATGCTATGTTCCAATTACATTTTATTTATAAGAACAGATGGAGGCCAGAATGGGCCTGAGGTCTGCAAGATGCTGACCCCTGCACTAGGGCCTCCTTGATTCTAGAGAACAGGCTTTCAAAGGCAGTCAGGACCAGGAGATAATACAGACCCTGGAGTATTACTTCCCAGTCTGCATCCAACTGACCGCCCACTGGAACGTGCCTACATGGGAGCAACAGGATGCCTGTTGGAAAGTCCCCTCTCCAGTGGTCCCCACTCCTTCCCAGAATCCCACAGTGAGGTGTCCGAGTCCCCAGCATCACCAGAAGACAATCTCAATCCGGCACCTGGTCAGGCCTCCACAGACCCGCCCTCCCCCCCACCACACACACACGGTCATCTAGGACAAGACTCAGAGCCGGACAGAGCGCTCCCCGAGACTTCTTGGAGGAAGAAGGCGGGACAGGCGGCACCAGGAGGCAAGGCAGATGCCACGGACCCGATCGAGAGAGAACTGGCTTCCCTGAAAAGGTTTCAAGCAGGGTGCAGCATCTGTGAAAAATTTGAGCGGGGCTGCTGCCTCTATTAGATGGGCCTTCCCCCCTCCTATGGGCTGCAGCTTTTCTTTCGAGGAACAAGACTACATCTGTTTGGCGATACTCTATCTGGAATCGTTAAATAAACCTTTCAGGCCCTGGCAAACAACAGCCCATCTTATTCCGATGGGGGAGCTCCTGAAACACAGCAGACTTCTTAATCCTAAATCTGTCTGCAGGCCTCCCCTCCCCTCCCAGCAAATCCCTGCCGCCCCTACTCTCTGGCCCTCCACTGGGAGAAGATTGCTCACCCTTGCCTCCTTTGGCCCCTCTCAATGCGAACAGATTTTTGGCTTTGAGTCTTCACGTTTACTTTTAGTATTGTTGGACTTGGTTTTCCTCTCCCTCCCCGACTCTTCCCAGGGGGTCTCTCTCCCTTGCTCGCTCAGCTCAGTGGATCGCAGTCACACAATCCTGTCTGAGCAGACTTGCTCAGGGCCTCACAATTATCTCATCTTCCCATCACCCCCACCCTCAGCCCCTTGGGGCCACTGAGAACCAGGCAGAGCTAAACAAAGAAAGGACAGGAGGGACCCAGCCAGCTTTTCCTAGGCCCTGGCCGTGGGGAATTGCAGGCTCACAGTCTCAGGCTCAGCTCGCCTCCTGCCCCCCAAGGGCACCAGCCGTCCCCACCATCACACACACAGACACACACTGAGCCCCTCCTACAGCTGAAACCCAAGTCCACCGCAAAGGCGTGTTGCAATGCGGGCTAAGGGAGCTGTGTGTCCAGCTGAGCACACAGAGCTCACCCCCGCCGCCCCCCCACCCCCCCGTCCTCTCCAGCTTCTCACACTGTCACACACACTTCGTTGCCCTAACTCCCCTTTCCAGGAAATCAGTTGCCTCCGCAGGGAGTGAGGGAAAGCACGAAGTTGCTGTGGGCACGTTTGGGCTCTTACAAAATTGCTGCTGGGTGGTGGGGACACATGGGTTTGAACGTGCCCTTCTGCGGGCCCTCCACCTTCCCTCCTGGGAGAGGACTGTACGGACCTGGTTTCTCCTTTGCTCTGTAATTAAAGCACAGCCTCTCCCCTCCAATCGAAGCCGGCTGGTGAGGGGGCCACTGCTCAGCTGAGGTTGAGGGGGAAGGGAGGGAGATTTGAGTAGGGGAGGAAATGATGAAATCAGGCAGTCGGGAAACTAAGCCATCGAGGGGGTTGGAGGTAGCAAAGAATCATTCTCTAGGAGAAGAGGAGGGCCCTCAATTCAGAGACTCTATACAGGCCGGCGTGAGGATGTGGGAAGTTTCCTGGGGGACGAAGCCTCTCTTCTAATATGATTCTTGCTAATATGATTCTCGCTTCACCCCTGGTAGAGCACCTTCCTGAAGGCAAGGCCAATCCCATCTGACCCCATCCATTGCTCCGAACACCACCATTCAGGAGTGGAGCTCTGTCCCGGCTATCCTAAGATCTGAGCTCACATTACTTTGTGTTTTTACATCTTGCATCTGTCTCCTCCATCTCCCCATGACACCGAGAGCTCTGTGAGGGCAGAGGCTGGCCTTCTATGATTCCTGGGCTGCCCTCTCCTCCCACTACACACCCCTTCTATCCGAATTTGCCCACAGTAGACGGAGATTATCCCATCCTCTCTACACGCCGACCTGTGGGCAGCCTCAGCGAGTCCTCTTTGCATAAGTGGAAGAACTGCAGCCTGAAGAAACGAAGCTCCTCCTCATTCAAGGTCATTGGACCAATCTGTGGTTTCACTCCCCAAGTACTGGTCCCTTCACTTGGCACTCCTATCTCCTCGTCCTGGCTGTGGGCAGGCAGTAAAACCCCACTGACAGGACCACTGTGGACAAAACCGAGACTAAGCAGCGTTTCCCAAACATCAGTCCTTTGGGAATCTGCTTCTCATTTTTGCCCCATCTTTGAACAACCCCGATTATTATTTCTTTAATATTTATCTTTAAATCAACTCACTTATTTCTATGTAAATAAAATACTTCAAGTAATAATATTTCTGAAAACACAGGTTTCATATGCTACTTTTCCTTTGGTTTTTTTTTTTTTTTTTTTGCGGTACGTGGGCCTCTCACTGTTGTGGCCTCTCCCGTTGCGGGGCACAGGCTCCGGACGCGCAGGCTCAGAGGCCATGGCTCACGGGACCAGCCGCTCCGCAGCATGTGGGATCTTCCCGGACCGGGGCACGAACCCGTGTCCCCTGCATCGGCAGGCAGATTCTCAACCACTGCGCCACCAGAGAAGCCCTGCTACTTTTCCTTTACACATGAAAACAAAACACAGAACTTAAAATATGTTCCTCGAAATACACCTAAAATCAGCTTGTGTACCATACATTGGTACAAAATGTAGAAGGTATTTTAACCTTTGGGCCAGGTTAAGTATTTTAGGAAAGTCTCTGAGGTTCAGTTCCCTCCTCTATAAAATGGGAATGAAAATGCCTCGTGAAGGTTGTTGCCTTCACGAGGGTGTCAATACGTCACGAAGGACAGTGGGCAGTATAAAAAGCTATCAGGTAGGAAGGGAATTTTCAATAGAAGCCACAGGCAGGAGAATGTCCCAAAATTTAATAAACATGGGAATTTTTTAAAGTATAAGTTGCTAAAAGAAGATAGAGAGTGCTGTACATACTCAAAAGAACAGGAGCCCTGCACCAGATCCTGTGAAGGAGATACAACAGAAATAGTAGAGAAATGTACAGGCTATTAAAAGAAATAATACACTCCCACACGAAAAACACAAATAAAAGAGCCTATCGAGAATTTTATAATCCTGATTAGAATCTGTTGAGCCACGAATGTGAAGCAAGGGTACAATGAGCCTCTGGATGGCTCGTGGTGAGCCCCACAGCCTAAACAGTGGGCTGGGAGGGCTTCCTGGAGGTGGTGTTAGAAATCAGAGCTCTGGCTCCTTGGTTGTGAGGGTGGAAGGCTTCTTCCCTCCCCCTACGTCTCAACTCCACATCCCCCTTGGCTTTCTGCTATGGACAGCAGGTGCGTGTTGGAAACTACTTTTCTGGGGGCTGGTGGTTGTTGGCAGGACATCAGGGCCATCAGAGGCAGCAGTGCTGTCTCTCTGGGGTGTCTCCCAGTGCTCAGCACCCTCTGTGGCTGAGTCCCCTCCACAACCCCCCACACACTCCCTCACCCACAGCCTCCCGAGTGCACCTGGGAGGAAATCTTTCTGGCTGCTGCCTCCAAGGAAACTTGCCTTCCTCACTTTCTGTAGTGTTTCTCTCTCCTCTCTGCAACTGTCAGAGCGCAACTATTTCTATCTCCTCTGCTGTTGTTCCTCTCTGCTACCCTGTAGCTTATCTTGGCGTTGGTCTCTTTCTGCATTCCCTGCCTCTTTTCCCCATCCTCGTTATCTTCATTAATATCATTTTCATCCCCATGTCCTCCCCCAGCAAGTGGTCTCTTTCTATGACCCAGCCCTTTCCGTCTATAGAAAAGAGGCCCCGGGACTTCCCTGGTGGCGCAGTGGTTAAGAATCCGCCTGCCGATGCAGGGGACACAGGTTTGAGCCCTGGGCCAGGAAGATCCCACATGCCACGGAGCAACTAAGCCCATGCGCCACAACTACTGAGCCTGCGCTCTGGAGCCCGCGAGCCGCAACTACTGAGCCCACGTGCCACAACTACTGAAGCCCGCACGCCTAGAACCCATGCTCTGCAACAAGAGAAGCCACTACAATGAGAAGCCCGCGCACCACAATGAAGAGTAGCCCCCCGTTCACCACAACTAGAGAAAGTTCGCACGCAGCAATGAAGACCCAACACAGCCAAGAATAAATAAATAAATAAGTAAATAAATTTCTAAAAAAGAAAAGAAAAGAGGCCCCGGGGACACTGCTCTATTGTAATGATTATCAGTGGCCGTGGGACTCTAAGGTATGGTAGTCTGGTATTTGGGCAGAAGGGAAGGTTTAGAGTCACAGTTAATCCCCTACCACCATTACACACACACACACACACACACACACACACACACACACACACACACACACAACGGAGCTGCAGTGTGGCACTGGGCATTTTGCCAATACTATCCAAATTGTGGCTCCTGCCCAAGAGCCAGAATGAAAAATCAATAGTTATTTCCATCCACATCTTTACAAAATAGTAAACAACCCGGAGGCTCAGCCAAATGACCTCAGTTCCTGTTTTTGGTCCAAAATTCTGGTCTCTGGACCCTCAGTGTATAAAGGGGCATTTGAGTTGTAGCACCAAGGACTTCATAGCTTGAAACAATCAGGACAAGCACACCTACTTTAGAGGCAGTTCTATGGCGGCCCAGTGCCAGTTCTGCCCTGTAACACACCTGATGACTACAAGTCACCAAACTGCTTGGAGCCTCAGTTTCCTCATCTGCAAAATGGAGTAAGCACACCTAGCTCACGGGGCTTCTGTAAGGATTGAGTGGAATCGCTCATGACGGCCTCTGGCAGGATGTCTAGTCCAAAGAACAGGTCCAACCGAATGTCTGCTGAACCTGAGTGGGGTCTTAACTGTGGGTGTCTTGCTTCTCGGAACAATCCCCTGCCTGTGAAAACTTTGATCCAGAACGCGGGATGCCTGGTAACCTTCAAGGCCACCCGCAGGCACCTGAGCCCCCTCCCTCCTTCCCTGCTGGCTGTAATGATTCTGAAGGCTCCACGCGCCAGAGCAGCCCCCTCTGGAGACCTTCACCTTGCAGGTGTACCATCTGCTGCTGCCTGTCCACCCTGCCTGGTCCTAGCCATTTGGAACAGGACCTTCTCTCTGGGGGAAAATATTATTGTTTTTTTGGCCACTTGTTTGATCCTCCAGAGTCAATATTTGCCGAGATAAGCACAGTGTCCTGTAGCAGTGCAGTTGTTTATGACTCTGTGCCCATCCCATTAGATTCCAGTCCCTTCTGGGCCACAGTGGGAGGCGAGGGTACATTTCAACAGCAGTGGGTCCCAAACTGCCTTGGCCAGGACATGGAAGAGGGGCTGGGGTCAGGCCGACCCCAACCTTCTCCACTAGATTATGAGGTCCCGGACTGGTCTTTTCTATCAAAATGAGATTTTCTGTTTTCACTTCACATAAAAATGCCTGGTGAGATTTTCCACCCAGACTGGAGAGCTTATTTCAAAGGATTTGACGTAAAATATAGGTTGTGAGGGGTATGCAAAATTCCCTTTGAAGTGACCTGGAGGGAAGCACACCCCCGAGGGCTGGGTGGGCAGCTGTTGTCTTGCGCAGCTACACGTGAGATGCCACAGAAGTCCGGGCTGATTTCTGATTAGGACAGACACGCTACACATATTAAGCCATTGAGGTCCCAGAAGGCAAGCACGGTTTCAAACAAAGCGCCAGAGCGAAAGGCATGAGGCCGTGCAAAGTTGCAATTGAACTGTTTCTCAGGTGGGCAACTCTATATAATTATAAGAGAGTAGACGCAGGGATTGATTAATTAACCGTGGTTAATGGTTTTCTGGAGAGACATGAGGGAGGCTGGCTAGCTAATAATAGTAATAACAAGGGCAATAGGAGGGAGGAAGAACAAGAAGGAGAAAGGAGGAGGAGGGGGAGGGGAGGGGGAGGGGGAGGGGGAGGAGGAGCTGGGTGGTCTGCTCTATACCAGTCTCTTAGCAAAGTGACTTACAAAAATAATCTCATTTAATTATCTTCTTTAATTCTCCCAAGAACCCCACAGAGCTGTGCTTATCATCCCCATTTTTCACATAAGCAAAGTGAGACTCTGCGAGGTTAAAGTGATCTGTTCGAGGTCATACAGCTTGCTGAAAGCAGGTACCAAATGAGATTTTGTTGACCTTGATCAAGGAACCTCCCAAAGATCCATTTTTGATAAACTCATCATTCTGTACTGAAGACAGCTGGCCGTTATTATCCTGCCTTAGCCATTTCCTTGATCATTCTTCTTTCTTCCCTTTGAGACAATGGGATCCTTTGAATCCTTGGCCTGAACCCATGCTAGGCTCCAAGACAAGTTGGTCAAATGAGTCAAGATGTCTTTCTTAGCCACCCAGGGATCTGGGATTGACTTAAACCTGCCCTAAAGCACTTGCAAAGTTTGGAGACATTCGGGAAGTTGGGGGCACCCGCTATGTACCAGGCACTTGTTTGGGATAAATCAGTGAACAAAGCAGACCACTCTTCCTGCCCTGGCAGAGCTTACCTGGGGAGGGAGCACAGGAGTTACTGGCAGACGCAGTAAGGGATTTCTCCTTATGGCCTTCCTTTTAAGAAAGCTTGACTCAGCTCCAGTCTGCTCTCCACACTGCAGCCAGAGAGGATTCTGTTCCAAACACAATATGAGCAACTCAAATCCCTGCTCAAAAAGTGGTCTCCCTTCACTCTTAGGAGAAAGACCCCAAAAGCCTTAGACCGGCCGTCAAGGCCCTACATGGGGCCTCCACCCATCTCCTGCCTCACTGCCCCGTGAGGACCCTCCTTCTCTAAACGGCGCTTACAGGCCCTTCCCTTTTTAACAGCCAGCAACTCCTTCAACTGTCTCCTCAGTCACCTCAGCCCCGTGGAAGGCCTGCTCCCCGCTGGTCAAACCCCTCCTTACAGACTCCCTGAGTACCCTGGACCTCTCTGTGGTGCTTCCCAGCGTTACAGCTTCACACTGAGTCCGACAAGTATCTGATGACTGTCTGTCCCCACACTGGACTGTAAGCTCCTTGCACACAGGACTGACCGTTGCACTCACCACCGTGTGCCCGGAACCTAGCCAGGGCCCGGTCCAACACAGTCTGCTGAATGAACAACCATTCCCTGCACCCCACACTCCTAATCATCTTCTCATCTGATCAGTGCAAACCTCCCTTTCCTAAAAAGTGAACAGGCAGGGGGTCAAGAGCTGAGGGCAGGACGCCCATGACACTTCAGCCTCTAATTGGGATCTGAGGTCTCAGAGTATAGGTGCATATATTAGGACAAAGACAGAATGTTTGACCTCAGACATTCCAGGTCATATGGTCACGGCACCTGTGATGGAAAACAGACGCCACTGCAATGTGAAATCCTGGAGAAAGAACAGGGTGAAATGAGTCACTAGCCAAGGCTTATCTCTAGAAAAATGCTGAACAGGAACCCTCCAGCCTCACGAAGCTTGGAGTTACACACCCGAGAGTTCTGTTCCGTATCACCGACTCACCTTTCATTGGGAAAGGGCGGGCGTGGGCTGCAACAGTTGCCTTCTAACTGGAGAAATAAGAGGCATCCCTTCACTTATTCATTCAGTTATCATGCATTGATGAAGCCCCTACTGTGCTTTAGGGATATAAAAATAGACTAGACCCATGCAGTTCTTGTCCTCAAAGTTCTGCCACACGAACAGAGCAGGGAAGCAGGCTTTGTGGGACGAGGGGTGAAGGCAATGGGGCAGGCACCCACCTCAGCATGGGAAGGGCTTCATGGAGGTGATGAGGCTCAGGAACTGAGTCTAGAGACAGATAAGAATTGGGTTGGGTTGCAAAGGGCTTTCCAAGCCACTGGAATGGCACAGACAAAGGCATGGAGGTAGAGACAAAGGCTTGGGGTGTGGTGGGAACTGCTAGCGGTTTGGTATTGCTGGGAAGTCAGGGGTAAAACTGGAAATGGTGGGAACGGAGCTGGAGCAGGAGGGATGGGCTGGGTCTTGGAGCAACTTTTAAGTCCTATGAAGAATGTTGAAACCTTTCGTGTCCAAATAAAGAAGCAGCACTGAGGGCTTTAAGCAGGAGAGTAAGATGGACAAAACGGCATTTTAGGTAGATCCCAATGTGGGGAGAAAGGGTTTGAAGGGGACCACAGAGAGGGAGAGAAGCCAGTTAGAAAGCTGTGGCTGTGTCCGCAGAGAAGAGACAAGAGCATAGTCTCTTTTAAGTTTTATTTATTTATTTATTTATTTATTTATTTATTTATTTATTTATTTATTTATTTAGGCTGTGCCGGATCTTAGTTGCGGCACTCGGGATCTTTTAGTTGTGGCACATGGACTTCTTAGTTGTGCCATGCAGACTCTTAGTTGCAGCATGCATGTGGGATCTAGTTCCCCATCCAGGGATCGAACGCTGGCCCCCTGCATTGGGAGTGCCGAGTCTTACCCACTGGACCACCAGGGAAGTCCCAAGAGTGTAGTCTTGAGTCGTAGGGGAGGCATGGGGGGAGGGGTTCAAGAAAGGTTTAGGAATCTATACTCAGAAGAACTAGGGTATAATAAAAACAATAACCACACTTTCCAGCTCCTGAGTTCTTTCTACACGTTGGCCACTCTGGAGAGCTTTTTGTACATTTTGTAAGTTTTAATACTTATCCAAGTAGGAAGAAGACTCAGGATGAGTAAAGGCTTGGAGGCTCCTGGACCTGTGCAGACACTAATGCCAACTGAGCTGAGATTAGAGGAGAGGAATGAAGTAGGAGATGGAGTATAGAGTAGAAATGAATAAGAGCGGGTCCCAATGATTAGTTAAGAGAAGAATTTTATTGGAGACTTTGGGAGAGAATAAGCTTGGCCAAAAGTTTGCAAAGTCAAATGTTTCTGTGTACCAGAAAGCTAATGTAAGTAAGTTAAATAGGCAAAAGGCCAGACAGGCAGGAGTGGTGAGGACTGCAGCAAAGGGAGAGCCCACGTACTATCGAAAGAGGTCAACTGCTGCACAGCTCCAAATGATGGTGGCCTTGCAGGAAGGAGGGTTCAAGGTAGCCAAACTGGATGATTATCAAAGTGAAACCAGTTCTCCAGACTTTTGTGTGAATTCTCCCAATCTGAAAATATTGGTAATTAATTTAGAATTTGGAAAGGAAAAGAAGAACATTGTACAAAGCACCCCAACCTGCCTATAAGCTGGACATGAGTCTGGGGTTGGCGATGTAGGCACTCTGGTGTTGATCACTTCATCTGGCAGTTGAGTATCCAAAGCAAAGGGAGAATCGGGGTGGTGCACAGACATGCAACCAGGACAACAGGTGTTGCTCAGGGCCCCAGAGACTTGCCAGCTTCCTGACAAAAGACCAAATGCCATTTGGAGAAGGAGAGATCAGATGTGGTAATGTCTCCTCCTCACCAAGTGACGGCATCTGCACAGACATCCCTTCCTGGGGTGAGTAAGATCTGTTGCGCTGTGAACAGGAATTGTCAGAGATCAAGAACATCTTCAAGCTTCCAGAAGCTCACGCAGCAAAGGTACATGCTCAGCACTTGTCAGGTAAATGTGAGTGGGCTGGACTGCCTGTTGGAAATACGCCACCGTCTCCCATTCATGTTTCCTGGGTCCATCCTCTGCTGTGCTTGCAGAGTCCCCATTTCAGTTCCTATTCTGTGATTCAGGTCTTATGACCCTTCCCACTCCCCTCTTGATCCCTTCTCTTGGGACCTTAGTAGCTGTCCTTGGCTTCTTTTTTGTTGTTGTTGTTGTTGTTTTTTTTTTTTTTTTTTTTGCGGTACGCGGGCCTCTCACTGTTGTGGCCTCTCCCGTTGCGGGGCACAGGCTCCGGACGCGCAGGCTCAGCGGCCATGGCTCACGGGCCCAGTCGCTCTGCGGCATGTGGGATCTTCCCGGATCGGGGCACGAACCCGCGTCCCCTGCATCGGCAGGCAGACTCTCAACCACTGCGCCACCAGGGAAGCCCTGTCCTTGGCTTCTTGCTCCACCCTCCTGCCCTCCCCAACCATCTTCAGTTGTGAACCCACTGCTCTGGTCTGACCCGACAACCCAGGGGTCATTGTGTTGTCCTGTGATTTAAGACAGCGGGTCGAGCTGGAAACGTTTCCACGTCTAGGGAGAGAACTTGAATCAGTAATTACTATAACAGCAGACAAAGAGTGGGAATAGAGCTATGTCCTCAGAGAGCTCCAGAAAGAGGGTCGGTGGAGAGTGATCTTGGTGGTTTAATCAACTCTAGTCAAGAAGCCTCCAAGAATTAGGAACGGCTAGCACATGTGCCCCTCACTCTGTGCCAGGCAGTCTTGGGTGCTCCTATGCTGAACTCGGGGAATTTGAAGTCTCCCAACTATCCCACGAGGTAGGAGCCATTTTTATCCCCACTTCACAGAGGAGAAACTGAGATCCAGGGGGAGAGGTTAAGTCACGTGCCTTAGGACGCGTCGCCTCTTTCCCATCCCAGACTCAGCGCCAGAGTTTGTGCTCTTAAACAGCGCTTCTCAAATTACCTCTAAGGGAAGACCAGTTTTCCCCCCAATTCATCACAGACCTACTCCTGTAAAATACAATAATAAATGCATTACTAGAAAAACGATCGTGGGCTTGGACGGTGCGGCAAGGCAAATTGCTCGAAAAGTTTCTGGATACTTCAGTTTCTACAGCTATCACGTCAGGATGCAGAGCAGTACTGGGTCACACGGGCTGAGGAACGCTAATCCACTTCCTATACCCTCGCTCACCCGCTGAGGATGCGAAGGAATGAGTGGGGCACAAAAAAAAAAAAAAAAAAAATCACTTGTCTGGATTCCAAAGTCTGAGCTGTTAACCTCAGCGCTCACTCCAGCACTAGGGATGCAAGAGAGCCTCTTGCCCCGTGTTCCTGGTTTGGGTGACTTAGGGCGGTGTGCCCCGCATTGTCCAGGGGTGAGGTTAGTTAGCTCCAAAGGGCCCTTCCAAAACCACAACGCTAGGATTCCGTCTCCTTCTGCAACAGGCCAGCTCAGCAGAAATGTTTGCAGGGCCAGCTGTTTTTGCTCCCGCATTCATTAATAAAAGTAGTGAATGCAGCCAGGGCCACCCTTTTCTTTCCTTTGTCATGTCCTGAAAGGGGGCAGGGAGGGAACAGGAGAGGCTGCAGACGCAGGGGACGTGCCAGACGTGCAACAGGAAGGGCTCGGAGATGAGGACTGAGAGGAAGGAAGGCAGGTGGGCGGATGGGGGACGGGCGGCGGGGCGGGGGGAGGGGCCGTGTGACAAAGGCGGAGAGACACGTGGAACCAGTTCCCCCAGGCGATGGGGTAGGGGTGCACCTGAGGACTGAAGAACACCTGGCAGTTTCTGGAACAGAGGAGGATTAAGAGCTGCTGAGAAAAATGGGGCTGATGTTAGAGCAGGGCTGGGTGGAATGAGGGGGCCCTCCGAGGAGCCGCTCGTCTTACCGGGGACCTTCTTTTGATCCCTTTAGTATTGGGGAGTGGGTATTTCTCACAGTCCGTCAGTAGGCGGGGAGCGGGGGCGGGGCACGCTCTAGGTATTTTACTCAGACCTTAAAGCAGGAAATCGGTTACAGAGGTGATAGAAAGCTTCCCTGGGCTAGCGTAGCATCGGGAGTTGAAGGAGCAAGGCTTCTCCAGCAAGAGTTCCCACACAGAATACAAGACGCTGCTTAAGCTGAATTTCAGAGAAATAAATAACTTTTGGTACAAGAAGTTTAGTATATAATGTGTTAAATGCCACAGAATTGTACACGTTAAAATGATTAAAACGGCAAATTCTATGTTATGTGTATTTTACCATAATGAAAATTGAATATAAAATGTTATTCCATTTATCTGAAACTCACATTTAACCAGTGCCCTGCAGCTTATTAAATCTGGCCACCCTACTCCCAGCAGGAGCTAAGACGATGCCAGGGGGCTTCCCACATGGAGCTGGGGCCACAGAGGAGAAACAGCTGCTGCTGCTGGTGGAAGAGAGAGACAGGAAGTAGAGAGAAAGGAGGAAAAATGATCCGGCCAGTGACCCCCAGTTCCTCCCTCCCAGCAGCCAAAGCTCCTTAGCAGCCCAAGGGCAAAGGAGTCTCAGAAATGCAAGAGCAGGGAAAGATCCAAGAGCAAACTTGCAATTGTTTTAAATGACCCAGGAAGGCCACCCAGTGACCACAGTTTTATTTTATCTGTGTCAATCAAAATAATAACAATGACGATGACGATGATGCGAGAGGCTGCAAATAAGAAAAGAACTTATTTGTGGTTTCAAAAATTGCAATTTGGAAGACACAGATCTGGGTAATTGCAAAAGAGTTCGGGGAAGAGAAAGAGTCAGGGGCTTATAAAGACAAAAAACCACAAGGTCCTTAAGAGTTGCCTGGCGAGAAGTGTGATCGACTCTGACTCGAGTCAGAAAATATTTGTCCTTAAGGACTCATGAGTTGTTTTAGGGTGAGGGTCCAATAACTAGACAGGCTGTAGTGAGTTTCTGGCGGATGTTTTGGATGACTTAACATCAGATCAAAAGGTCAGATTCCATCCAGGCTGAGACATGCATAAGTCACACTTCCTTAATGGCCTCCCAGATCCATTTTAGAGAGCTCTCTTAGCAATACTAACTCCATTTTGATTTTCCTTTCACATCTTTCCCTTTTGGTTGAGATCTTTCTCTAGAAAGCATCAATGATCAACCACTTGGGTTTTGGGCATCAGTATGAACACTGTCAGCACTGGGAAGGCTCGTTCCCAGAGAGCTGTGTCCCAAGGAGTTGGGAGAGAGGGGGTTTGTGGGAGAGGTCTGCTTATAGAGAGTTTACAGCCATATTTGAGCAACAAGGAGCTATCCACGAAGAGAGTCTTAGGAAGTGTTCAAAATAGGCATGGATCTTCATCAGGAGGAAACTTATAGGACGGAGCAGTCACCTCCAGATGTCAAGCTATCATTATTTCTCTGGAGGGTGTCATAGGACAGCGGTGAATTACACAAAGCCTAAACAGTTTGAAAACAACAAAGAGAGAACAATTAGAACAATGATTAGTACAACGAATTGCAATTTGGACGGCATTAAGCCAACAGACCAGAGGGGAGCCAGCTGAAGAAGATTTCTAGATGTCAAGGTTGAAGCATCTTTTGGAGTTTGAGATGTCTCTGATGACGTCATCGGGTGTTTAGGTAAAGGGCAGTTTTAGTTCTCAGTGACTCCAAGTTAAAATGATGGGAGAAAAACTGGAAAGGTTAGTTTGGAGAGTCATAGACACTGGAAGAAATGAGAAATTAGGATCTAATCCAGTTTACAGGTAAATACCAAAACCCCAAAGAAAATTAAAAGCACTAGACCCTAATGTCCATGAAGGCATGACATTGAAACAATTTTTCTCTCTAAAAATCACCCTTATTTACATCAAATATAGTCAAATTAAGACTAATTTGTTTGCAAAATAAGTATGGTTTCAATAAATGTGGCCTGATTATTTACATAAATGTAACAAGAATAGCAATTGATCTTATAGGCTCTTTTAAATTTGCTTTGCTGGAGTTTTTCATAAAAATATCAGATTGAACTTTTAAAGGCCTCTTGGGGCCAGGAAAGCCAAATCAAAGGACTTACCATCAGATTTCATCTGCAATATCTATGGATTTGTGTGAATTCCTCACTTCTTAAGGTCCCCAAAATATCTTGAGGTTCTTGCACTGGGCAGGAAGTGCCTTTCCTTACTCCCTGGTAAGGCTGCAGGGAACCTTGTTAAGTAAGGTACCGGGCTGTTTTTCCATGGGTCTTCATTGGCTCCATAAAATCAATCTTAGCTCTTTAAAGCTTCTGGTGATATCTGAGCCTATGAATGTTTCTCTCAAATACGACATTCCAGTCAAAATCTTGGTAACATAACCAAAGTTTCCAATTGTGTCTTGTTATAAGGAGAACAGATTCTAACTGAACTTATGCAAATTACTATATTGCCATCAAAGTAAGAATACTCACTAAGAGTTTCCAAACTCTGGAGGGCTCAGGTAGGGAGAAAAAGATAAATGTTTCATCTTTGTTTACAAAGGTATACTTTACCAAGTTGCTGCAAGTCAAAAATAGCTTGGGAGAAAAGGTTTTCTTAAATCTGGAAAAGCAAAACATAAAAGAATCAGCAGTGTTTAAAATAAAATGTCATAAAAATTATAATCATCCTCATCCTTTCATTCAGTCCCATGGAATTAACTCTTTTTGTTTTGCTTTGCTTCCCCTCCATCGCTCCCTCCCCTTTTTAAAAAGTAATTAATTTATTAATTTATTTATTTTTGGCTGCATTGGGTCTTGGTTGCTGCACGCGGGCTTTCTCTACATGCGGCGAGCGGGGGCTACTCTTGGTTGTGGTGCGTGGGCTTCTCATTGCGGTGGCTTCTCCTGTTGCAGAGCACGGGCTCTAGGCATGTGGGCTTCAGTAGTTGTGGTGCGTGGGCTCAGTAGCTGTGGTTCGCAGGCCCCAGATCGCAGGCTCAGTAATTGTGGTGCACGGGCTTAGTTGCTCCGCGGCATGTGGAATTTTCCCAGCCCAGGGCTGGAACCCGTGTCCCCTGCATTGGCAGGCGGATTCTTAAACACTGCACCACCAGGGAAGCCCTGGAATTAATTCTTGATCTTGATCTTTTGTTAGCAGTTTTATGAAACCATCATTTAATTCATTAGGGTTCTAGAAATTCTTACCCAGTTCAATGGTATGATCTGAAAGGCTATCAGAAATCTGTACTCTAGAGTGTCAGTGTCCTTTCCATGAATCTCTCTGAAGATGAAACATATTTGCAAAAGCATCAGAGTAAAACAGTAACTGTCTATCAATGACAGAAGACTTTAAAGTGCCCATTATTGAAGATCTGAGAGTTCATTATGATGGAGTTGACAAGGAAATTTGGTTGTCTTTGTGACCCAAAATAATTTAAGATACTAACTAGAATTATGACTGATAACATTATACCAGGACATATCAGATTTCCAGAAATTTCACATAGTTTCTGAAACACTCATAACATATACCTATATAGGCACAATGTAAAGAAGGTTTAGTATTACTTCTTATTCAGCAATGCTTCCCATGTAATTTAACATATGAAATAAGCTTCATTAGTTTAACATCTCCCTTTTTATAAGGAGAGAGAACAAATCTTTGAGATAGTTCAGGGGCCCTCAGAAGCAAGTTAGTTCCAAACCAAAGTTAGTTCTAAACCAAAGTTAGTTCTAAATCAAAGTTAGTTACCTCAAGTTAGTTCTAAATCAAAAACACTTCATTTAGAGTTTGATTTTGAGAAGTTTTTCAAAAATATCAAAATTTTAAAAAACATTTGGTCAAATAGGATCATAGGTCACAGTGAAACAGTGCTTAGTTACCCATTTAACCAAAATAACAATTAAAGACTTCATGGGCAAATATAAAAGGTTATATAGTTATAAAAAACCTTAGCTACAAAATATAGAGTCTTTGTTTATCTAGACAGATTACATTAAAGGTAAAGAAAATTTTGTTTATAATTTCTCGTTAAGACCAGACCAATAGTCTAAGAAAACTGTTGTTGGAACAGAGAGAAAAACCAATGTTTGATTTTGTACCGGCTTACTTTTGACATTAAAACTCATTTACTTAATTAAATTCATTCCAATCTTAGCCAGTCCTGACCACAAATAAAATTCCTTTCCAAAGATTCCTTTTTCTTTTTTCCATAAACCTTCTACAACTTTCTATATCCATTTTACTTTGTCCCTTGTTCTCTTTCCCATTTAGAAATAAACAGATTTAGGACAAAATCACTTTCTATTCCCTTAACAAAATGCATTTTCATTTCTTATACCTTTTCTTAAAAATTTCCATATATACAAAGGTGTTTTCCTTATTAATTTAATTACATATATTAATTATAATTTTAACACTTAGAAACCTTAATTTCTATTGAAAAGAAGTAATCATTTATGAACTATCTTTTATATCAGCGTTCTATAGATTGGCAAACATAAATACATTTTATAGTCTCTAAACACATGTGCTTTTTTATAGAAAATTTCTCAGCATGGCAACAAACATATCTACTAATAGTCCCAAATATCTTTAGTTTCCCTGTAAAAGGAAGTCTATGTTTAGTCAATGTTTCTGTATCTTATTTTATTTGGGAACGATCTAAGTATTTAATAAATTTCCATCATTTAACTTAAACTAGCAAAACTCTAAAGTTTCAAGTTACCAAAAAGATTTGAGGAAACATTTTTTTACACATGCTGTGTGTATCTTAGTTACCCAACCAGGGATTGAACTCGGGCCCCCTGCAGTGGACGCACGGAGTCTCAACCACTGGACCACCAGGGAAGTCCCTAGTTATTTTATGATGCTATATTTATGTTCCACCAAGTAAATATTCATACTATTTGGTATTACTTTTTTCATGCACTGCTTCAAATGTACCTAAAGACCCAATTTATGACAATGATTCAGCACTTTAGATCACCTACTGTATACCCAATACTGTCCCCCCATGCGGGGAAAGCAAAGAGGAACAGACAGGACCCCGCTCTGGGGCTGCTCACAGATCAGTGCGGGAGAGAGACCCAAATACAAATAACAGAACAGGGCTGGTAATTAGGACAGTAGTTGCCTAAAATGTCCTAAAGTCCCAGAAAACATTTTTGTCTCTCTGTCTCTAATAGTTAAAATGTGGTTCCCATTACCATGTTTATAGCATTTGCTTGTGAAGGGAAAAAGGAAACGAACGTTCCTTGAATGTCTGGTGAGCGCCAGACGTGGTGGGACTGTCTATAACAGTGGGAGGCTCACCGTGTACCAGACACCGTGCTGAGGGCCCCATAGGCTTATTCCCCTTTAATCCTATGAAGCAAGTATGATGATTATCCTCCTTTACACATAGGGAAATCAAGATCTTTATCTCTGAGGTCAAGTAACTACCCTAGGTTATATTGCCAAGAAATGGCAGAGTCAGGATTCAAAATCAAGCCTGCACCCTCAACTATATGATGTATCTCCTCCCAATGTGTTATTCTACACGGCATCTAATCTAATTCTCGTAGTAACTCTTTGAGGCAGATGCTATTATACCTAGTTTTATACATGAGGAAACTGATGTTCCAAAAAATTAAATGCTTTGCCCAAGGTCAAAGGGTTCATAAGTGACAGACCCAGGTGCCTCCAAAGCTGTGGTCCTTTCAAAGTTACTGTGCAGCCTCTCATTTCCCCCCGTGTGGATTAAAGGTGAATTTTCACCCAGGCCTGCAGGAGCACATCCTGGATTGAGATGTAGGAAACGTGACTTCTCATCATGACTCTGCGTATTACCAGCACTGTGGCCTGGGACAAGTTGCCTTCCCTCTTGAGGCCTTCATGCCCTCATCTATCAAAAGATAATATAGGGTTCATACTTCCCAGGAGTTCCCAGAGGAATGTTATAGAAAGTAAGCTAATACCAGGCTCTGCTGGTATAAACCTAGGGTAGGAGGCTGGGGTGATGCCCAAGGAGTGAAGACAGGAGAGTCCCTGAAGATAAACACTTCCACACTGTGTGCAGGAAAGGGGTCTCCATCCTGCCATCTGACAGAGAGGGAAGTGCAGCCTGGCAAGTATATGACTTCATCAGGACTGACATGTTCTATTTCATCTTTGTCAACATCAGCAAACACACATGAATGCCATACATCAGAGTCTAGGGTTATACACAGTCCCTGCCTCATTGGAGAGGCAAGGCCTAAGAAAGAAAGAAAGGAAGGAAGAAAGAAAGAAAGAAAGAAAGAAAGAAAGAAAGAAAGAAAGAAAGAAAGAAAGAAAGAAAGAGAGAAAGAAAGGGAGGGAGGGAGGGAGGGAGGGAGGGAGGGAGGGAGGGAGGGGGACCAATGCCCATGGGAGTTTAGAGGAGGCAACAGGGATGGAAGAAAATGGGAAGGACTTTATAATGTGGATGGAATGGACCTGGATGAGGACTCGAGGAATGGCTCACATGAAAAAGAAGAGGAAATGAGGGCATCTTGGACTGAGGGAATTCTGGAAGGCAAGAATGGATAAAAATGGACATATTTTGAAGCTAATTAGTAGACCAGTTGCCTGTTGTGGTTAATTTGCAAGATAAGATGGAAAGCTAGAGGCCAGTTGTGGAGGACTTGAAATGCAAGGATTAGAAAACTGTTTTTATCCATTATCCTCAAAGAATGTTTAGCAGGAGAGTAATGTGATCACAGTAGGGCTTTACAATATTATGTGGAGCCCAGTACGACAAACAGGTTAAAGTCCAGAAAAGAGGAGCAGTTGAGAAAAATATGATAAGGACAAGCAAAGATCAATGGATTTGGAAAATAAGGCACAATTGATGACCCTGTCATGGTGCTCCCAGAGTGACCTAGATGGAAGCCAGGTCACAAAGGAGGGAGGAAGGGGGGAGCTAGCGCCAAAATGAAGACTAAGAGTAGTACAATTCTATTGAGAAGCTTCCGAGTAAAGGGAAGGTCAGTAGCTTACGGGACAGGTTTGAGGAAAGTTGGGGTTTTTTTCCCCAACAGGTTAAAGACAGAAAGGAAGACGTTAGCAGAGAGAAGGAAGAAAGGTGTTAGAAAAAGCAGCAGAGTGGGGGAAAGGACCACAGGGTGGAAAGGACTCCCAAGAAAAGGTAAACAGGAGTTGCCAACTTTTCCCTCACCCTTCCCTCTCAAAGTTAAGATATATGGATATATTTGGAAGTTTTAAGGATACAGAGGTGAATGGATGAGGTTATAGAGCTCTTCACATAAACTCAGCTCTCCTCAATGTTCTGCACACAATAGGAGTTGTTATCAGCCGTGAGGGAGAGAGAGGAAGAGAGATGGTGTTTTGGTTTGGGTATCCCCAGAAGCAAACTCTGAGACAAGGATTTGAGACAAGTAGTTTATTTGGGAGTTGATTCCGTGAAGCAGCAGGAAGGGAGCAGATAAATGAGACAGGGAAGGGAAAGTAGCCAGTAATGGATGTGCACGCCTCAGGCTGGTGACTGCTGTGGACGCTTCATCCAGTGGAGAAGTCTGGGAATCAGCAGAGAACAGAGTTATCCTTTGGGAGAGGTGAGGGAGCCAGGGCATTTATCTCCCAGCTCCCACCTGTCAGTGGTTTAGGGCTGCTTCCAAGGGCTACATCCTGCAGACACATTAGTGGACTGTAGCATGCACACTGGCAGAGAGGGCACCGCAGGCTCTGGCAGCCAGGTGCAGGCAATTGGAAGCATGCCTGAAAAGGATACTAGCTGAGAAGACGTGGACCCAACACCAAGAAAGTCTGCTAGATGTAAACTATTATATATCGGATGGATAAACAACAAGGTCCTACTGGATAGCACAGGGAACTATATTCAATATCCTGTGATAAACCATAATGGAAAAGAATATGAAAAAAAAGCATGTCTATATGTGTATAAGTGAGTCACTTTGCTGTACAGCAGAGACTGGCACAGCATTGTAAATCAACTATAGTTCAATTTTTAAAAAAAGAACATCTGCTAAAAACAGGGTAAGGAAAAATGTTCAAAATCGACAAAGTGAGGTATGTAATAGTGATTCTTCAGAGATACATAAAGGGAGTTCTCAGCAACAGTAAGAGTCAGTTCAGATTAGAGGGTGTGAATCTGGTAATGATCTAACAAAGCACAACTTGGGACCCAATCAGATTCCAGAAACACTTCACCGTCTGAGGGATGATGACAGGGAATACAGAGGGTCAGCATGAGCTACGGCCAAGCGTAGGCAGCAAAGGGCACAGCACAAAGTCAGGGGACAGAACCATTCCTAGTGCTGAAGACCCAGAAATGGGCTGGTTGTTGCAGCATCTAGACATGATTTAGGGATGCAAAAGTCAATGCCACCATGGACTTGAAGAACTGGAAATGGGAAATTATTGGTTGTGCTGCCCTCATTCAGCTGATGGAGGAGCTGAGAGGAACAGAGAGGGAAAGTGACTTGGACAATGTGGCACAGCTGGTGACTTTCAGTGCCAGAATCACAGCCCACATGCCCCACCATTGCCTTGGGCTGCTTTCCCTTGGGACAGATCCCAGTGATTATGAAAAGTTGAATCAGCAGATGGAGGGAAGCCATAGGGTAAAGAAAGTGTAATCAGAGCATGGTTGGAGCTGGACCAGCTGCCTGGTCGATGACAGTGGAGAAGAGTTATGGCCTTAAGGAGAAGGAGATGGTGTGGCTTTGCCATCAGGGCAGCCCTGGCTCCAGAGCTCTCATACAGGAGGGTGGGGGCGGTCTGATGGGAAGGAGCTTTTGTGGATATGTCTTGCAGCTGTGTTTGCAAAGAAAGCAATGTTTTTTCTTAGATTTTGGGGAGGTATTGGTGACGATTACAGAGAATGAGCTAAAGCCCACTCCCTGCTTTCAACAAACCACCCCTCGGTGCTGTCATAGATCAAAATAATACATGGATCATCGACACAGATGTCACAGAGATGTTGTGTGGAGGAAATGTTTGCTGTTGGCAATTTAGCTCTAGGGAATGAGCAATTTGTTTGGCTAGACACAGTGAAGATAAAGGTCATACTTTTGAGAATAAGCCTAAAGCCCATAAGTCTTAAAAGCTGACCTGCTCAGTTTCACAGGACCCCAGAAGCCCACGTGTCTTTTCTACAACTTCCTGCACCGTTAAGACATGACAAGAAGATGCAAGTCTTACTCTCTAATAGGTTTGCCTCTTGCTCAGGACTGGGGGGAGGGTTCAGGGATGGGGCAGAGTGAGAAATTACCCAGGTGGGATCATGTGACAGTCATGCTTAGAAACAGTACATCCACTCAGCCTGTGGGCTGGGGGGCTGAGAGCCCTGGTCCCACTCTGTTGGTCTCCTCCCTGTGGCCTCTGTGACATTTAGGGGTGAGAGCAAGCGGCTAACCCAAGTTGAAAGGCTGCCGAAACCTTGTCTGGGATCTTCAGGGGCCACATTTCATACTGGAAGACACTGCCGGAGGTGACTGGGAGTTGTCTGCATCCGGAATGGCCTCTGAAGTGAACAGTAGCAAAACAGGAAGAGTCTCCTAACAGAAGTGGGCCCCTAGGTGTTGCACTGAATTGATGCTAGTGATGTGACAAGGGTTCCAAGGTGGGAAAAGCGGATGAGACAAGACTTCAAGAGAAGAGGTATTTAATGCGGACAACTGGTTTTCGACAAGGGTCCTAAGACCATTCAATGGGGAAAGGACAGTCTTTTCAACAAATGGTGCTGAGGAAACTGGACATCCACATGTAAAAGGATGAAGTTGGACCTTGACTTTACACAATATACAAAACTTAACTCAAAATGAATCAAAGACGTAAGAGTTAAACCTGTAAATCTCTTAGAAGAAAATATGGGAGAACATCTACACAACATTGGATTTGGTGATGATTTCTTGACTATGACACTAAAAGCATGGGAAACAAAAGAAGAACTAGATAGGGAATTCCCTGGCAATGCAGCGGTCAGGACTCCATGCTTCCACTGCCGGGGGCACGGGTTAGACCTCTGGTTGGGGAACAGCGCGGCCAAAAAAAAAACTAGATAAATTGGATTTCATCAAAATTAAAAACTTCTGTTCATCCAGAGAGTGAAAGGGCAACCCACAGAATGGGAGAAAATATTCACAAATCATATGTCTGATAAGGGATTACTCTCCAGTTTAAATAAAGAACTCCTACGACTCAGCAAAAACAACTCAATTAAAAATAGACAGAGATCTTACAAGCTCTCATCACAGGAAAAAAACAATTTTTATAACTATTATGGTGACAGATGTTAACCAGACTTACTGTTGTGAGCATTTCTTAGTCTATACAAATATCAAATCATTATGATATACACCTGAAACTAATGTAATGTTATATGTCAATTATTCCTCCATTAAAAAAGGAAAGAATTAGGCAAAACGGTAAATTTTATGTTATGTGTATTTTACCACAATAAACAACAACAAAGAAAAGGCGTTTAGTTGGTGGCAGCGGAACGATAATACAGAATTGAGAACACAGGAGCCATAAGTGGGCTGTCCTCCCATCTCAGGAGAGAGAGGAGGGTGTAGTCTTCAGGAGAAGAGCATCTGAGACAAGTTTGCTTGGCGTAAGCTGTAGTGTATATGGGCCTGAGCATGCTTGGAAAAGGTACCAGATGCAGGAGAGTTTTTACTTAGAAAAAACAAAAATCAAAACCTCAAAAAAAAAACAGATAAACAAACAAAAAACCTCAAGGTCCCATTCTTGTCTTCTGAGCTGGCCCATACTCCGTCTGTGGAGTGTGTTTCTCTCTAAATAAATCCACTTCTTACCTATCACTTTGTCTCTCACTGAATTCTTTCTGCAAGGAGACATCAAGAACCTGAGCTTCATTAAGTCCTGAAACCAGGTGTGGATCTCAGTTGGAAGACTGTGGGTTTTGGCTGGGTTTGAGTCCCGGCTGTGTGGGTGCGAGTCCCAATCTGAGGTGCATGGTTCAGCTGGTGACCATGAAAGGACAGTGATAAGAGCTGGACCCACTCCTGATCGTCGTCAGCACCACTGGGTATGTCTTCTGTGCCGTTTCTTTGCGACTACTTTTTGGTTGTCAACAACCAAACCTAACACCTGGTTGGGAGACTACCTTGGAAGGGATAGCATCTAAAATCAAAGGCTATGGAAGCAGTTACAATAGTTCCACACCCAGAAGATGGCTATGCGAGGATTCCAGCCCATACTGACTTAAAACAAGGAGCTGTCCTGCCCCCGGGGCCCCTAGATCAGGCATCCAGAGATTTTTACTCCCTGACAGGCAGGGTCGACACCTCTACTCAGCCTTGAAGCCGTTACAGAAGACGGACCATCGCCCTTCTGCTTTCCATGAGAATATGGGATAAAATCTCTGAGGGGGGAATGAAACAGGAGGGAAGGGGCCAGGACACAACCTTTGAAAGAATGACATAGCCCAAGGACATGACATAAACTGACTAGAACTAAATGGGCCCAAGATGGCAGACACTTCCACTAGACCTTGAGCGTCAGTATACACATCAGCAAACTAAATGACACACCCACAGGAGGCATGACAGTTTCAAGGCCAACCATAAGGATCAAAAAGTGGGCGGTGGCCCAATTCCTGGAAATCCCCGCCCCTTCCTGATATAGCTGGAATACTCCTCCCACTCATTAGCCTATGAAATGACCCACCCCTACAAAAACTGACAACCCCATACCCTGGGGCCACTCTTGCCTTCTGAGATGGCTCACACTCTGTCTATGGAGTGTGTTTCTCTCTAAATAAATTCACTTCTTACCTAAAAAAAAAAAAACAAAAACAAACTCAAGGTGGCACAGAATTGGAGAATGAACTTATGATTACCAGGGGCGAAGGGTGGGGGGGAAGGGATAGTTAGGGAGTTTGGGACTGACATGGACACACTGCTATATTTAAAATAGATAACCAACAAGGACCTACTGTATAGCACAGGGAACTCTGCTCAATATTATGTAACAACCTAAATGGGAAAATGTATAAATGAATCACTTTGCTGTACACCTGAAACTATCACAACATTGTTAATCAACTATACTCCAATATATTAAAAAAAAAAAACAACACTTCAAGGTGGTGTAATGGAAGGAATTAGAGAGGGGGGAAGGACCACGCCAGGGAGCAGTGGCGGGGCTGAGTGGGTTGAGGTTGGCTTCGGGCGGGAGCTGGCTGGGGGATATTACCAATAGATTCTTCTTTTAAGCAAACAGTCCCCAGGCTGGAAGGGGGCATCAGGACCACAGTTAAGTGTTGTCTCCACTGTGCTCCCCAGAGTGTGGCTGGAAGAAGCCTGTGGTGCCCCTCATGGGACGGTACCCATGTCTCACAGGGACAGATGCTCTCCTTCTACTTCTTTGCGGGACTTCCTGTGGCCCCGGGTAAACCTCCCCATCCTTCCCCATCCTTCCCCATCTGCCTGTGATCAACCTCCAAAGGACACGACCGTGGTTCTAACTTGGCTTTTCATGTTCTCAGCTCTGGCTTTGGAAGTCGCCCAGAGGAAGGAGTGGGATTAAGGAGAAATGTTGATATGTACTGTGTTCCCCTAGAGCCATAATCAATTCCCATGGCCAGCACTTCAACATATTTTGAGCTGTGGGATTTAGAGTAGAAGTTAATTTGGGAGATAGGAGCTTTTGTCCTTAAGGACTTTGCAGCTCAAGGAGAGAGATTTGCCATGAGATTTGCCAAATTTTGCCAGATTTTCCAATTTGCCGTGACAAATTGGAACAACAACAAAAAAGTGGTCTTTCCAAAGATGGGGTTAATTTACACACTGAGCAAAAAACTGAGATGAGTGTCAGGAAAATGAAAAAAAATGAGGAAAGCCAGCCGGGGCCCAGGCAGAAGTCAAGGTTATCTCTAGAACCTGCTTTGGCTTGTCAGAAATTCTACTTCGATGTGCTCCACGTCAATTGAGGTAAAAGGAGGTGGGGAAAATTCTTTCTCCTGCCATTGTGGGGACATAAAAGTCCTGCGAACCAGTGAGCTTCCCCCAGACAGAAAATGTTGTGTTCCACCCTCTGGGGACCCCCAAGATGTCTGGCCTTCAGCAGGGTATCACCCACTATGAGTAGAATGAACGATGGGGCCAATAAAAGAATAAGCTGAAAGAATGACTGGAGAAGCCACATTCCAGCCCACGCTTCACTGATAACGGTCATAAAATGAGGGACAAAGTGGCCTGGATTGTTATAGTATTTTGACTTTGTTTAACTTTGTGCAAACACTTTCTGTTTAGCTGGGATAATGGGAGTACTTGGACTGGTAACAAACAAATAAATGAGCAAAGAAATGATGTCTTACATTTGAAGTGATTTACAGTGTACAAGGCTATTAACGCACACATTTTTTCCGTACAGCCTGTTAACCACCTTGGGCACAGGCATGACAAAGAATACTTTCTCCTCTGATGAAACTGCAATTTAAGCAACTTCAATAACTGCAATCACAGAGCTGAGAGTGAGAGGACAGATGTAAACCCAGAGCTCTGACTCTCAATGCTCCTTCTGACCTCAGGGGACCTACACTCTGGAAAAATCATTCCACCATGTGTTCAGCCTGGTCACCTCCTCAGAGAGCCTTCTTTTGCGATCCAGGTGTCCACGGGTAACGTTGGGTTTTGTTTTGTGCAGGTTGTTAATTTCTTACAAATTGTGCAGTTAAATGATGAAATGTGTAACTCAAGCATTCAGGTCTTCTCCCACACACAAAACCATCTATTTATCACATCTCTCCTGATCATCAGACATTCCCATTTTCATGTTTGCCCTTTCCGTGGTTGCCCTCTTCCCCACGGCATGAGCCACTTCTCTGCGCGTTTCCCCTGACGCTGGTCTTCCTTTCCGAATTGAAGCATTTTGCCGGGCCCTTTGTGGCCTCGCTCACTTCAGACGTCTGCCCCCCTCCTCCCTCTTTACCCCAAGGCCCTGGAGTTGCCTACCCATTCTTTCTTTCCGCAGCTTTGGCCAGCTGGCCCCAGAAATCAATCAGTGGCCCATCAGAGACCAGGCTAGCAGCTGTCGCTCCCACCACGGAATTTAGGTAAGTTCCCCAGAGGCCAGTTAGTGCAAACATTCCATGAGTCAGCTCTGCTTCACGGAATGCTCCTGTTTCCTGCAGTCTCCTGAAGCCTGGTCCATGTCTTTATCTGCTAAGCCATCGATTGCTACTCCATGAGTATGAATGTTCTTTGTTTTCTTTCCTTTTTTTTTTTCATTTAAAAAACTCACTGCGTAGTTTCCCAGGAAGCTTTTATAGCCTCCACACACTCTGCCATCTTCTTCACCCTGCCCTTTCACAGATGTCTTTTGCCCATTTTTAATGTTTTCCTTCTCACTGTCATTAGGAGCTTTAACATTTCGGCCAGCTGCCCATGCCCTTAGCCTTCTTAGGTGATGTGCTCCTTACTGCCTAGTTTGGAGGCTGGAGGGAGCTTCAGAGAACTTTCAGTCCAGAAATTCCTAACCCAGTGTCCTCGTGGGCCATCCATGGGGTCCTTGGGAAGCTGTGATGCTCTGTAGTTTCATATGTAAAATGTCGAGGGTCTGGGCACTTTTCTGGGGAGAGAGTCCATAGATTCCCATGCTATCCTCAGAGATGGGATCATGGCTCAGGCCCCACCCCTGGTCCAGCCTCCTCATTTTACAGATGCATAAACAGATGCCCATTGTGAGTTAATGGCTGTGAGACAGGAGTTAGGTTTGGGGCCTCTCTCATCTGTGCTCTGCCATATCTGTGTGGACTTTCCTGCCCCTTGAGGCTTCCCTAACCACTGTTCCTCCCTCCTAGATTTTCTCCTTGGGTTTTTGCTTTTCCTCATGGGCACACACATAGAGTACTCCCTTGCACTTATTCAGTACTCAAGGCTGGCTATTTAATTTGTGGGACCCAGATCAAAATGAAGAATGGGGCCTGGCAGGGAGTAGGGAAGCTGATACCCCCTTCTTTGGGGCCAGCTGTCCCAGGGATTTTGACCTTGGTGCCAGGGTACCCTGTGTCCTGGAGGCAGGGTAGGCAAGATGCCCACGCTCAGGCGTACACAAACAAGTCCAGGCATCGCAAGCCAGGGAGGGCAGCCACACCTCCCCCTGTGCGAGACACCACGGGGCCCAGGCCTGCCCGACTCCGATTGTCCCTGTACCCGCACCCAGGCCAGGGCGGATCAACAGTGGAGCTTGGCCGTCCAACATGCTGGGCAGAGGGCAGCAGTTGTATGGGGTGAGGGTGGGGAGGGGAGGCTAGACAGGGCCCAGGGGCCAGGACTCAGCCTCCTGTGTATGCTCCACTGTCCCACTGGCCTCCACTTCAAAGATGAAAGTGTTAAGCATCTCAAGAGGGCAGCAGCAGAGCATTAAACCAAGCGTGGGTCCCTCTGCACCAGCCACAGCCCATGAAGCACCTGGACAGCATTTCACAGGTTGCAAAGCACATTCACATCCTTGCCTTTATTCTGACCTCGCAGTAGCCCTCCGAATTAATCAGGTCAGGGGTCTTTCAGCCTCATTTTATAGGCAAAGACAAGACTCTAAGGTAATAGACAGAGCTTACACACGTGAATGCTGGTGTCAGTTCAGGTTCACCCCTCTGGGCCTTAGTTTCCTAATTTGCAAAGGGAGCTTATCACCCCTTCTTCAGGGTTGTTGTAGGAGTACAACAAATACTGTATAAAATGCATTCCATAGTACCAGATGCAGTCAGTGCTCAATAAGTGGAAATATCCGTGTGCCCATGGTCCTATCTATCTGGCTTTTCCCAAAATCTTTTTCATGAACACTTTTCACTAATTTTCAATATGCACAAGCCATCTGTACCATTATTGGCATAATATTTTTATTTAAATCTACCTATGTTTTTATACTTTATTTTACTAGTTAGTTTTATTCTAGCGTCATAAGTGAAAGACCAATAACACTCACCTTAAATAGAAGGTAGTCATAAAAATAAATTTATGGAAAATGATAATGGTATGAGACTCTCACTTGATACCTTTGCTTGCTGAAAACTTAGAGCCCATATTTTCTCTTTGTTAAAAAGGGAAATTAGCAAGTATTAAAGATTTAGCCCCCCCCCGAGACTTCTCTTTCACCTAATCTGCAGGGAATAATTTTGTCACTATTCCATTCAATGGTATTATGTGCCCTGCACATGGTAGAAAGAGGTGGAGCCAAGGGTCACCAGACATGTAGCACGATTGCAAAGGATGAAAATCCCACACAAACCAATTCCAAATGTTTTTTATGGACACATGGATTGAAAGAATTCACATCAGTTCCTTAATAGTGATTGCCTCCGAGGAGGGAGAGGAGAGGAAAAGCTTGTGGTCAAAGGGACTTTAACCATATTTGTAATGTTTTAATTATCTAATCAAAAACGCTTGAAACAAATAGGAAAATGTTTTTACAGTTGCCAATTCTGCATAATGAGAGCATGAATATTTAGTATTCTTCAGACTTTTATTTATTTTTTAAATTTCTCTAAAATTTAAAAGAAAAAAAAAAGAGAAAAAGAAGAAAAAAAAGTTTGATCAGGCAAAATGCTCCCAGATAAGGTTGCTAGAAAGGATTGAAAATTCTTTGGTAAGTAAGGGACTGTATTAATTTGCTAGGCTGCCGTAATCAAATACCACACACTGGGCGGCTTACACAACAGAAATTCATTTTCTCACAGTTCTGGAGGCTGGAGGTCCAAGATCAAGGTGCCAGCAGGTTCGGTTTCCTCTGAGGGCTCCCTCCTTGGCTTGGAGATGGCTGCCTTCTCACTATGTCTTCACATGGACTTCCCTCCATGCATGTCTGAGTCCTAATCTCTTCTTCTTATAATGACACAGGCAGATTGGAGTAGGGCTCATTCTAATGACCTCATTTTGACTTAATTACCTCTTTAAAGACTCTTTCCAAATACCGTCACATTCTGAGGTACTGTGGGTTAGGACTTCAACATATGAATTTGGAGGATACAGTTCAACCCATATCAGGGACCTTTAACTGATGACCCCTGCCAACCTACCTTATCATCCAGGAGTCTCTTATCACCTCCCTTCACTGACTCTGCTGCCTTCCCCTCCTCTTTCCAATGTCCTGGACATCCAGCCAGGGTTTCCTGACTGCCCCACTGCCTGTACTTTATTTTTTTTTATTGAGGTATAGTTGATGTACAATATTATGTAAGTTTCAAGTGTACAACAAAGTGATTCACAGTTTTTAAGGTTATATTCCATTTATAGTTATTATAAAATATTGGCTATACCTGCACTTTCTTGAGCCTTCCTGTCATTGACTCCTCTTCCTCCAGGCAGCCCACTGAGGACCACCTGTCCTCCTCGCCCTAGCTCAGCCCCTTTGAGTCCACACCCATCTTTGGATTCTCCACTCAGGAGCCCAGTGGTACGGCATCCCAGACTGAAACTCTGCAGCTTCACCCAGCTCAAACTAACTACTCATGGACAACACATCCAAGACATTTTCCCCACCTCAGCTCTAGCCACTGAATGCCCACACCCCTCGTCCTGTCTGCCTTCTTGAGATGTGTCTGCAGTGAGTATGTCTGTGGCATTCCCTTGCCCATTCCTGTCTCTGTAGTTCTTATCATTTTTATTTATTTATTTTTGGATGTGTTGGGTCTTAGTTGCTACGCGCGGGCTTTCTCTAGTTGTGGCGAGCAGGGGCTACTCTTCGTTGCGGTGCATGGGCTTCTCGTTGCAGTGGCTTCTCTTGTTGTGAAGCACAGGCTCTAGGTGTGAGGGCTTCAGTCGTTGTGTCACGCGGGCTCAGTAGTTGTGGTGCACATGCTTAGTTGGTCCGTGGCATGTGGCATCTTCCCAGACCAGGGCTCAAACCCGTGTCCCTTGCATTGGCAGGCGGATTCTTAACCACTGTGAGACCATGGAAGCCCTCTTATCATTTTCAAGTCACAGATTGTATCAATAAGCATCCAATCAAGAGAACAGAAACCTCCCTAGACACTTAGCCAGAGGGAATTTAATATAGGGAATTGTTTACTCAGGGGTTGGGAGAGCTGAGGAGCTGGACGGGGCATGGGTGAGGGACATGAACGTGGCGGCCCTTGTGAGTAAGGGTGACACCCTAGTGATAGTGGAGCAGCAAGATAGAAAGCACTTGGGTCCAATGCTCCATGGAGCCGCCACACTAGCTCTGAACTATGTGAGCCCAGGCTGTTAAGTGGAAGAAAAACAACCTTCTATTATGTTGAAGCCACTGTTGCTTGGAGTCTCTGTTACGGTAGCCAAGCTCATATCCAGCAAATGCATCTCTTTTTATGTTGCCTCTTTGGGGGCAGTTTGCAGAGCCCTTTTCCTTCCCTGAGGAGACAGAGCTGTAGCCTTGGCCTTGCCATCTGAAATACATTTAGACACACCCTTTATATTCAAATGACTGCTGGAACTTGGGTGACCAGCTGTCTATGGTTGCCCAGGAATAAGGGATTTTGTAGAGATGGAACTTTCAAATGGGGAGAGTCCCAGGCAAACCGGGGTGAGTGGGTCACCCTACCTTCTCCTTCTCCTTGTAGCACCTGCCAGAGTCCCAACCACATTCTCCCCTCCCAGGTCCAAACCACAGTGCAGGCCGCCACCCTCACTGAGTCTGGTTGCCTCCCAGGGTCTCTTTGAACAAGACCCAGCAAGTACTTCTGTGTCCCCTGCTTCATTCCCGAAGAGAAAAAACACCTCTCCAACCTCAGCCTGCTGAGCAGAATCACCAGAGTTCTTCCAGCAGCCTTGGCCCTTTGCACCTGAGACTTTTTCCAAAATAAATTCAGTTTCTCTGGATCCGAGGCTCATGTTGCATCCCTTTCTTCTAGGAATTTCCCTGACCATAAGTCAAGTCTCTGGTCTCACCTCCAGTATTTGAGAGTGGGGTTCTCCCACCACACAGTCCTTGCTGAGCTGTTCTGCACAACCTCTCTGAAGGGGGACCTCCCGGGGAGGACATCCTCCTCAGCGGGGCCCTTCTCTCATCCTGCTTTCATCTGGGGCACAGCTGGCTAGACTGGAAAGAGCAGTAGATTGAGCTCAGACCCCCGTGTTTGGAAGCCTGCCGCTGCCTCTGTTCTCTCTATAATATTGGGCAGGTTGCCTCACCTTGCAGGGCCTCACTTTCCCATCTGTATAATAAGGTGTGATCATAGGCTGAAAAATTACCCCCCGAAAGATATCCACATCCTAATCCCTGGAACCTGTAAATGCTCCTGTATTTGGAAAAAGGGTTTCTGCAGATGTGATTAAGGATTTTAAAATGAGGAAATTATCCTGGATTATCCAGGTGGGCCATAAATGCCATCGCAAAGGTCCTTAGGAGAGGGAGGTAGAGGGAAATTTCACAGACAGAAGAAGAAGGGGCAATGTGACCACGGAGGCAAAGATTAGAGTGATGCAGCCACAAATCCAGGAATGCTGGAAGCCTCTGGAGTCTGAAAAAGTCAAGAAACAGATTCTCCCCTAGGGCTCCCGAGGGAGCACACCCTGCTGTTATGGGCTGAACTGTGTCCCCTCAAAATTCATGTGTTCAAGTCTCAACCCCAGTACCTCAGAATATAACCATATTTGGAAATAAGGTTTTTAAAGAGGTGGCTGAGTTAAAATGAGGCTGTTAGGATGGGGCCCTGATCCAATACGACTGGTGTCCTTATTAGAAGAGAAAAGGACACCAGGGACTCACACACGCACAGAGGGAGGACCATGCAAGGACCCAGCAAGAGGGCTGCCATCTCCAAGTCAAAGAGAGAGGCCTCAGCAGAAGCTAACCTTTCTAGCATCTTGATCTGGACTTCCAGCCTCCAGACTGTAAAAAAGTAAATTTCTGCCATCTTAAGCCACTGGCTTTGTGGTACTTTATATGGCAGTCCCAGGAAGTTAACGCAGTTAGGTGGTGACACCTAACTCATAGGCTTGTTCTAAGATCAAGGAGATCACGAGGTGTGCCTGCTGGGTTGTGGGTGAGTACTCACGCCATCTTAGCGGCATCCGAGTTCTCCTCTCACGGAGACTCGTCTGCATGTTCACTCCTCTGCCCAAGCAGAAGTTAAAGGGGAAAAAAAAAAAAAAAAAAAACAGCCATAGTGGCTCTTTTTTTTTCTACTTTCTTTTTTTGGGTGCCTGTTTCCCACCTTACCATTCCACGTTCCTTCAGTGAACCCTATCACCCACCAGGACTCCACAAACAGCTGCTAATTGCCTGTATACATATCTGTCTTGCCACCACTTAATAGCAATGACAATAGCTAACATTTATGGGCTTCTGTATATAGTCAGGCACTGTGCTAAGTGCTTTTTCTAAATTACATCATTTAAGGCTCTGAGTGTCCCTTTAATATGGGACACTATTATTGTTCCAACTTGACAGATAGGGAAACCAAGACACAGAATGGTTAAAGAGTTTGCCCAAGGAAGCGGCAGAGCTGGGAGGCAAACCCAGGTTGTCAGTGCTCAAGCCTACACCCTCACGCCTGTTAAACCACAGGAGAGCAGGGATCCACCCTGTCTTAGTTAATGTTAACTCTCCACCCTGCACTTGACACAGAATTTGGACTCAGTGAAGGCTGCCTGGCTAGCCGGCTGGCTGATTGAATGAATGAATGAATGACACTTTCCATATGCCAAGAAGATGCTCTCCAGGACTCTGCTCTGTCCAATTTCTCTTTAGCTTGGCTCTGCCGCTATTGCTGCTGCAGCCCCGACCATCAACCGTCCTGCGTGGCCCGTGCCCACATCACCCTCTCTCTGCTCTCGGCCTCTTTCACCCCGGAGCTTAGAGAACCTGAGCTGAAGCATCAGCCCCTGCTGCCCCTCCCTCTCCATCACTCAGAAGTGTCCTTGTCTCCTCCTCCCAGTGACCTCTACTCACCTATGTGGACAGAGAGACCGGAATTCCCAAAAGCCTAGCGAGAGAGGTCTGAATTCAAAAGGATTACAGAAATTGCAGGGGCCCATTATACTCGCCCAAAGCCACAGAAAACTGGGTGTTATTTTTGACTTCAAATCTGGTTTTCCTTCCAACATACCAAGTCAGTAAGAAAAAAGAGACAAGACGGGGTGTCAGAGCCTGGTTTCAGTTCTTACCAGCTGTGTATTGTTAGGTAAGTTATATAAATTCCCTAAACTTGAGTTCCTTGGCCTACAAACTGGGAGATAAGACTGTTTACTCTCTGCCTTACAGTTTGTGCCCGTTACAGGACTCACCTAGCCAGGCTCTCCTGGGCCTACGTCACTGAGACAATCCCGGGAGAGAGGACACAATTCCAGAACTGCATATTTCAGTAATTAACCAGTCTAGACTTTGATCAGACTCACTCCAACTGCTGATCCAGGCCCTTTGGGGGAACAGGCTAGTTTCCTACGAATAATGGGGAGGGGCCTCAAAACCCTTGATTCTACATCAGTGGCTGCTGCATCTGCCCCTGGATGAGAATCAGAAAAATGCAGGGAATGTAGCAGCTCACCTGAATAGTTCCATCCCTGAGTAAAACTCCAGAACTTTGGAGTTCTCCAGAACTTTCCTGACCTTGGAGTCGGGAAAATATTTACCTGGCAATTGTATTCTAACTCATTCAGTTGTCTCTCCTTTGTGATGTGTACCTAATCACTACGGAAAATAATCTCTTCTCTAAACTAGGTATTTCATAATTTAACCCATACCAGAAATGTGCTCCCATGTCTCATCTTTTCTAAATATTTTAAAACGCATTTGAATGAAAGAAAACAGTGCTTTCAACAGAGATCTGCGATACTGTTTTCATTGAACGCAAGACAAGCCAGCCCTGATGTCATCATTATAAAAACCCCTAGAGAAGAGTTACTCAACAGCAGCACTATTGACATTTTGGACCAGATAATTCTTTGTTTGGGGGGGCTGTCCTGTGCATCATAGAATATTTGGCAGCATCCCTGGCCTCTACCCACTAGATGCTAGTAGCATCTCTCTTCCATCATGACCGTAAAAAAGGCTGCAGGGGGCTTCCCTGGTGGCGCAGTGGTTGAGAGTCCGCCTGCCGATGCGGGGGGACGCGGGTTCGCCCCGGTCCGGGAGGATCCCACGTGCCGCGGAGCGGCTGGGCCCGTGAGCCGTGGCCGCTGAGCCTGCGCTCCGCAACGGGAGAGGCCACAGCGGTGAGAGGCCCGCGTACCGCAAAAAAAAGAAAAAAAAAAAAAAAAAAAAAAAGGCTGCAGATGCTGACAAATGTGCTCTCAGGGACAAAATTATCCCCAGTTGAGAACCACTGTCCTAGAGAAAGAGACCAGGCCTGGGGACTCTCCTTGCCCTACCCTACCTGAAATTAAGTACTTTATAAGAATGCTTTTTGAAAACACTGATAAATTAAATGTAGGAATAAGAGTTGGGTGAGCAGTGCAGAAGACTTAAATAGACATTTCTCCAAAGAAGACATACAGATGGCCAACAGACACCTGAAAAAATGCTCAATATAGCCAATTATTAGAGAAGGCAAATCAAAACTTCAGTGAGGTATCACCTCACCCTGGTCAGAATGGCCATTATCAAAAAGTCTACAAATAATAAGTGCTGGAGAGAGTGTGGAGGAAAAGGAACCCCCCTACACTCTTGGTGGGAATGTAAAATGGTACAGCCACTGTGGAGAACAGTATGGAGTTTCCTTAAGAACTAAAAATAGAGTTACATATGATCCTGCAGTCCCATGCCTGGGCATATATCCAGAGAAAACTATAATTCAAAAAGACACATGCGCCCCAATGTTCATTGAAGCACTATTTACAATAACCAAGACATGGAAGCAACCTAAATGTCCATCGACAGATGAATGGATAAAGAAGATGTGGTATATATATATATATATATATATATACACACAATGGATTATTACTTAATCATAAAAAAAGAATGAAATAATGCCATTTGCAGCAACATGGATGGACCTAGAGATTATCATGCTAAGTGAAGTAAGCCAGAAAGAGGAAGACAAATATCATATGATATTGCTTATATATGGAATCTAAAAAATAGCACAAGTAAACTTATATATAAAACAGAAATAGACCCACAGACATAGAAAACAAACTTATGGTTACCAAAGGGGATGGTGGAGTGGGGGGAAGGATAAATTAGGAGGTTGGGATTAACAGATACACACTACTATATATAAAATGGATAACGAGCAAGAACCAACTGTATTGCACGGGGAACTATACTTAATATTTTGTGAGATATATATATATAAAACTGGATCACTGTGCTGTACACCTGAAACTAATACATCATTGTAAATCAACTATACTTCATTTTAAAAAATGGAAAAAGATTTTAAAATTTTAAAAAAGATTTGGGTGAGCAGGGAAGAAAATATATATTATACTCTTCGAATATACAAAATGTGCACATCTTAAAAGACCATTTACAAAGTTGGTTTCTGGAACATGATGTATAGTAGATTTTTCCTGGGATACAATATTTAGTTAGACACGTATGGCAATACTGCAAAGTGGATGGTTTGTGAGTTCATGTACTTCTTTAAAAATGGCAGCATTCCCAGATGTGTCCTCCCCCAATAAGTGTTTGTTCTTACTCAGTTTCTCTGCAGAAAAAGAAAAGTTTCCACTGTAGAAAGTCCTCCGCAACTTGTTAAAATTTATAGAGAATATGTTGAAGCTACAATGTGTATAAAAATGGTGTGCAAAGCTTGGGGAAGGGCGGGAGGACCTCCACGCTTGATATGCTGGCACTGGAAGCCACATTTGGCACCATGCTATGCTTGAACCTCCTGGCAGTTGAAAGTGATTCCTTGGAATAACTGATTCAGTGGGAAGAAGCTTGGACGCCCTGTTTTGGTCCCTCTTGGCTCCAATATTCTAGGATCTGACAATTGCCTTATGTGGTCGATTGTTACCATATGGCTCCTAAGGAGCCATGCCTCCCTGGGGCCCACTTCTCTTTTGCTGGGTCACTTTACAGGGTCTTCTATAGGGAAGTAGAGTCTATTTTCCCACTCCTTGAACCTGGGATTGGCCTCATAACTTGCATGGGCCAATAGAATACAGGGGAAGTAATACTATGAGACCTTCTGGGTTAGTCCTTAAGAGACCTTGCAGGTTTTGCTTTCTCTCTCTTGGGTCACTGCTATGGGCATGTAAGAAGACAGACCAGTCTCCTTGAGGATTAAAGACCATATGGAGAGAGAGGCCCAGCCTTTTCTGTTACTGCAGCCAAGCCCAGGGATTTGCAGACATGCTACCCATGGGAGCTCCCTGTGAAGACCCACCCAGTAAACCCACAGAACTGTGAGAACTAGTAAATGGTACTAGTTTTAAGTCACTGAATTTTAGAGCAGTTTGTCCGCAGCAGTAGATAACTGAGCATCTTCTCAAAAGATTGGTTTTTTGTGGTTTTTTTTAAAAAAATAGATTGATTGATTTATTTTTGGCTGCATTGGGTCTTTGTTGCTGTGCGCAGGCTTTCTCTAGTTGCAGCAAGCGGGGGCTACTCTTCATTGCGGTGCGCGGGCTTCTCATTGCGGTGGCTTCTCTTGTCGTGGAGCATGGGCTCTAGGTGTGCGGGCTCAGTAGTTGTGGCGCATGGGCTTAGTTGCCTCGCGACATGTGGGATCTTCCTGGACCAGGGCTCGAACCCATGTCCCCTGCATTCGCAGGCAGGGGACACCACTGCACACACCAGGGAAGTCCCACAAAAGATTGTTTTTAAGAAGCAACTTGTGAACTATCTCCTACGTGTACATCATTATCAGCAAGACACTCCTAATGTTGGAGCTTTTCTCTCAAACTAGAACAGACTTTTAGGCTTTTTCCTTTTTCTCTGTTTCAGGAGCCATGTCTTCATGTCTGTATTCATTCACTCTCTTCTGTCGTTGGCCTGGGTCCTGAAGGGATACAAGGAAGACATGAGACAAAGTTCCCTTTAACCTCTAGTCTGGGAGGAGCAACTCTCATGTGAAAAAACAGGGCTTTCATCTCTGGAGAAACTAAAGCTTGTTTAGGCTGCTAAGGCAAAACAAGTAGTATTCCATTGTATATAGGTACCACATCTTCTTTATCCATTCATCTGTCGATGGACACTTAGGTTGTTTCCACATCTTGGCTATTATGAATATGAATAGTGCTGCTATGGACATAGGGGTCCATGTATCTTTTTGGATTAGAGTTTTATCTGGATATACGCCCAGGAGTGGGATTGCTGGATCATACGATAATTCTATTTTTAGTTTTCTGAGGAACTTCTATACTGTTTTCCATAGTGGCTGTACTAACTTACGTTCCCACCAACAGTGTAGGAGGGTTCCCTTTTCTCCACACCCTCTCCAGCATTTATGGTTTGTAGACTTCTTTGATGACAGCCATTCTGACTGGTGTGAGGTTGCACCTTATTGTAGTTTTGATTTGCATTTCTCTAATAATTAGCGATGTTAAGCATATTTTCATGCGCCTGTTGGCCATCTGTGTGTCTTCTTTGGAGAAATGTCTATTTAGGTCTCCTGCCCATTTTTCAATTGAGTTGTTTGGTTTTTTGCTTTGAGTTGTATGAGCTGTTTGTATACTTTGGAAATTAAGCCCTTGTCAGTTGCATCATTTGCAAATATTTTCTCCCATTCCATAGGTTGTCTTCTTGGTTTTTTTTTATGGTTTCCTTTGCTACTTCAATTTTTTTTTAAATAAAATAAAAAATAAATGCAGGGAAAAAAGAAGAAAACATCTTCAGGAAGGAAGATGCCCTCTCTGACAGCACGATCAACAGTATGTAGATGCACGACAACAACACGTATAATCAGTCATCACTAACAATCCACTGTAGCTTGGTCTTTTTCTGCTTCACTTTTTTTTTCTTCTTTGCTTTACCTCTAATTTCTATTCAAAGAAGTTTAGAATAGAATTGTTCTAACACATCCTATTTCCTAAGTATCAACAAAAGGAAACAGATAAAGGTCACAAAGACTTTCTCAGTTATTCACCAACTGATGGCTCATCTTCAGTCCAACAGACAGAAGGTCAGAGGGCCAACATGTATCAATACAACCTTGGCATATTTCCTGATTCTATTACTTTTTCTTCATAGAGCATAATAGAACTCAACCACAAGAATCAGAGAAGGAGAGATTATCTTATGAGAAACACAATCTCCAATTCCAAAGATACTTGAAAGGACTGCATATTGGGGGGCCCCTCCCTATTGAATTATTATCTGAACAAGTTGGAGTGTCTGTTAAGGACAACGGGTGGTTAGTTTCTTGCCATAGCAAATTGGAGGGCTCACTCAATCCCATTGCCATCGACCTGGTTTTATTTTCCTGGACTTGGTACAGTCCTAGGAAGAAGTTGAATGTGTTGATTAGTTTTGCTGCAGGGAGAAGCTTAGCATCAGTGAAGATCATTGGTATTTGGTAGGTGCCCACTTGAGCTCTCACCAGGTGTGTGTAATTCTCCCACTTAGGGATGCATTTTGCAATTCTTTCACATAGGCAATTTCAAAAGGATAAAGTCCCGTTTAAAATCAGCAAGAAAAAAAAGAGCACTGTAGTGGCACACAAACCTTCTTTTGCCCAATGTAATCCATTAGCATCACAAGTATTAGCTACAACAGTGTTTCTAGCTAATACAAAGCTAATGCGTGAGGAGTACTTTCTCCTCATCCCCTGACATCACGCACACACACTCACACACATCCAAGCTTCTCCAAGCTCAGTTTTGAACACGTTGAGATGTCTGTTACTCATCCAAGTGGCGATGTTGAGTAGGAGGTGGGATTTACAAGTCAGGAGCTCTGGAGAGAAGACTGAGCTAGAGGTAAAAATCAAGGGATGTAAAGAGAATAATGTAGTAGAATTTAACACATTAGCCTTACCGTACCTCACAATTTTTGTTGCATCACTAAACCTGCTCTCTTGTTCAGCTAACATTTTTTTTCTCATAACAAGACTTTCCTGATGAATAAAGTAGTGTGTTACAGGGAACTATATTCAATATCCTGTAATAAACCATAATGGAAAAGAATATGAAAAAGAATATATATGTAAAATGTATAACTGCATCACTTTGCTGTACAGCAGAAATTAACACAACACTGTAAATCAACTAGACTTCAATAAAATAATTTTTTTTTTAATCGAGGGATGGGTCATCCACATATTGAGGGCCTACTGAGTGCTCAGTGCAACAACACAGCATGGTGTAGTAGTCAGAAGACGAGGCTCCAGAGCTGGCTGTGTCTATGTAACTGGTGACCATGAACATGACCCTTCCCCTGTCTGAGACCCCACCTCCCCATCGGTAGACTAAAGGGGTGAGACGAGCTGATCTCTAAGGTTCCTTCTAGCAAAATATGTTTGTGATTTTAGGATTCTAATCGCTAAAGTGTTCCCTACCCTTAAAGAGTGTACTCTCCTGCCAAGATGAGCTGATTGACAAGCCAAACAGTCATGGAAGCACAAGGACAACAGAGCAGCAACCTTCTGCCCAGAAGTCAGCCTAGCAGTGGGAACAATAGCATTATTGTGCATGGGAATAGTCAGGTAGACTTCTTGGAGGATGGGGTGGAGGCTTGGGAAGCTCTGGATTGGAGGAAAGGGAGGAGACTCGGTTGCATATTTTGGAAATGGAATGAATGAAGCACAGAGAAGGAGAAGGGCATGTTATTCAAAAGGGTTTAACTGAAGAGCGTTGCATAAAAGAACCATTTACAACAGATATGGGCAAAGATCAGGGAACCATGAAGGCATGGTGAAGCACCCAGGTCTTAGCAACAGTGAGGAAGCAGTGTCACGCTGTTGGGGTCGGGGAGAGAATCCTGTTACCAGAGCCTGGGCAGAGCTAGAGTGCTGGAAGAGGGGCCGTCTGACAAGAGCAACAGCCGCAGACGATTGTAAGGCAGAAAGGGAGCAGGGCAATAAATGCGCCATCTTGTCCCTCTCCTGCTCTTGGATCTCCAACCAGTGCCTCCCGAACACTGGAAAACCCAAACAGAAGGCCAGGGCAACGGAGTCTGGGTGACGTAGTTCACAGAGGTCAGCATCCCAGGGCACGGAGCAGAACAGAGAGGCAGGTGTGGGGGGATGGGGGCAAACGAAGAATAATGAGCACACAAGATATCTAGAGAAGAAGAGTACAGTATGAATTCTTTCCAAGAAGGTTTGCTTTTCCTCTGTCCAAACATGAAATTTGCTCTGAGGCTCAGTATTCCTGATTGTGAAATGGGCCATGCCTATGTCCTAGGGTGGTAATGAGGAGTCTATGGTAGGCCACATGGAAGGGCCAAGCACAGGGCCTGGTCCACATTGGAGGCTCCATGTATGTTAGTTACTTTCCTCTTTCCTGCACATGCCTACGTGGCCCTTTGACCAGATTACCTCTCCAGGTCTGATTCTCCAAGTGATTTAATAAGTTGCATATGTCTCCCTCCATCGATCTATTTATTTATTTATTCATTCATTCAGTAAGTGTATATTTACTGAACATCAGTTGTGATTGCTGTAGATTCTACGGTGGACAAAGCAGATGTGTTCCCTGTCCCTTTTCCTCCCTTCCTCTCAGAACTGTCCCCGTCTCTTTGATCTGGGTCCCTAGTTCTTCTCTCCCGATTCTCACTGATTTTGTATCTTCAACATCTCTCTATCACGCACTCTAACAGAATTGTGAGAACAGCCCTAGGAGGAAAACTCCCTTGTTTTTACCTGGAGAATCTTCTACTTAACTTTTCCAGGGACACTGAGCCCAACGAGCACAAGAAGACAGAAGAGTAGTTGGCTTAGTTCTGACCATGAGTCTGTGCCAGAATCAGCTACACAGCCACGCGTGCAAGAGAGAAGGATCCACCAAGAGAAACAGAGATGGAAAGACACTGATAGCCCAGAGACTTTCTGAACTGTCATAAGAACACCATGAGTCTGGGGGCATGTCCAGAGGTCACAAGATCCAGAGAAACTCTTAACTTAGTCTCCTTCCCGGCCCTCTGTGATGCTGTTTATTGCCTTACGATTCTAGCAATCTGTGACTCTATTCAAAGTACCACCCTCTCTCCAGGACTCAGTGTTTTGATCTGTAACATGAAGAGGTTGGACCAGATGACTTCTAAGTTCCCATAGAAGAGTCTAGCTCAGATATTTTGAGTCTATAGTTGTGGAAGGCTAATGAGAACTTTAGAGCTGATTTTATGGTTTTGGATATTCTGGCAACTTCAATCATTTTCAAGACGGTTGAAGATTCTGCAGTCTGGGTAATTGTCATTCTGAGCTCCCACCCAGTCTATCCTGGAAAAGAGCCTACACAATTATCTTTCCCCCAGGGGGCTTTAGGTAGGCCTCCAGATATGCAAACACTGCAAAGAGAGTGTGAATCAGAGAGCAAGTGCTAATTGTTGCACTGGCGTCTGAGCCCAAGGACTGGCTTGGTCCCTAAAGGGTGTGGCTGAACTGGAGGTTTAGTCACTTTGGCTATGAAAAGAATCAAACTGAACTCGATGAGAAGCTGAACCTGGAGAATACTAATAAATAATCACAGTAATAATAACTCTTTACTGAATGCTTACAATATGCCAGACACTGCGTTAAGTACTCAGCAAGAACCTCATTTAATCTTTACAACCCCCTGGGGTAGGTATTATTATTATTCCCAGGATACAGATGGCAAACTGAAGTTTAAAGGCTTAAGTAACTTGCCCCAAGTCCCTCAGCTATTAAGTGAAGGATCTGGATCTGGGATTGAAACTCAGGTCTGTCTGCCTCTGAGATCCCTGATTAAGTACCCGCTATGCTCTCTGAGCCCCAGTGCATTTGGAAAAGCTTTAGTTCATCATGTCTGCCTCTGAGGGGCGGCTCAGTAGGACCACAATGTTCCTGATTTAAAGACCTTTGGGATAAACTTTGCAGATTTTCTGTATTCATTACCCCATCTCTGGCTGTGTTAATGTCTCAGCCACTCCTCCTTCCCCTGTTTCCAGAGGTCTCTGGGCCATGTTAACATGTCTATTTACAAAGTCACTGGCTGCACACTCTCTAGCTGTTTCGTTTGGTGTCGTGTCTAAATTCTTTGGGAGGCTGCAGGAGGGGGAGACAGCCAGTTGGGCTGAAGGGCAAAGACCAGGCAGAGGGATATCCAAAAATGTGATACACAAGCTCTTTTTGCTACCCATAGGATGCTTCGAAATGCATCTTGATACAGAGATGATGAACATGGGCTTTGGAGTCAGCTGGACCTGGGTTCTGGTGGCAGTTCTAAAGCTTCTTCCAAGTTATATCCTCTCTCTGAGCCTCAGCTTCCTCATCTGCACAATGAGGTAAGAAGAAGTTCATCCAAGGTTATTTTTGGCACTCCTGGAGATCATGCATCTGCAGGGTTTAGCACAGTACCTACCACACACAATAAATGCTCCAAAGTGGTAGCTGCTATTTGGAGAATGCTCTCATTGGTTGCCAGCTAGTTCCTTCTCACTTAAGCCATGCTGGGTGAATGGTGCCATGTCTTTTCTGACAGGTTCAAAAGTGTGCTGTTTTTGGAACTCTCTTCAGACGTTGCTCCCTTTCCCATTTTGTGAGCAGAAATAGGTCCAACGGCTTTGAGAAGTATGATTAATTAAGCACCAACAATGCTTTGATATGTACAGAGCGCCAAACCAAGCATGGGGGAGCACACTAATTATGGAGTAGAGCATCTAGCTGAAGAGGTAAGACCAATACCCATGAAAGAACTAGGCTGTAAGAATACAGGACTGCATAACTCAACACTCTGCTGGTACAGAGAACAAATGCTGAAGTTGCTTAAGACTCAGCTAATGGCTCATCCAAATCTGACAGATCTTTATCAGAGGCTCTAGGGAGCTCAGGAATCTCATACTCAGTTAAAACACAAATAACCTGTGAGAGTCAGGATCATATTGCTGGTACTCAGTGTGGGTGTCCTTGCACCGGCAGTGGCAATGATTTGTGTGTGGGCTGCTCTTTCCATTTCCAGAGGGCAGAGCTCATGTTTGGGCTAGTAGGGTGTTTCCCACTCAATAAACAAAATGTGGCCACAACAGGATTGGGGCAAAACGGTGAAGGGAAAGATCACTGAACTAGAGGTCAGGGGACCTGGGTCCTAATTCCATCATGACCACTAACTCCTTGTATGACCTTGAACAGGTCCCTTGCCCTTCTATTTATAACTTATGAGAGAGGTAGTCAGATACGGATTTTGAATTGTATTCCCTGTTACCCTAGGTTTTCTAGAAATTCTGGAGCTTCAAGGGCACCAGTGGGACAAGGGAGTGGTAATTTGGTATTCTATGCAATCCCTCACTTATCTTTCCCTACCTTCAACCAGAACAGCCCCCACTTACATCTTTTTACACACTGAGGTTCTACAGTAGCTTTCTTGGAAAATCATCTAACTTGTCTCCCTCCACCAAGTTCCTTCTCCATACAGGTCAGCTGAGTCCCAGAGAAGTAAGGCAACTTGACCAAGGTCATCCAGTAAGTGGCAGAGATGGTACTAAAGTCTCTTTTCGGATAACACTGACAATTATTTGGCTGTCCAGGGATAAATGTCACTCCCCATATCCTGTAGATTTGGAACATATATGGCTCCTAAATTCTGAAAAGGGGCAAGCTGAAGGTAAGGCAGTGAGTAGGGGTTGGGAATCCATCGGCAAAGACACCCGAGTGCTAGCTCTGGCAAAGTCCACCTGAAGTCTGGGCAACGTCCAATGGAGATGCTGACACAGGATTGGGTCCCTGATGACTCCACTCCCTGTTGACAAAGAAGGGGACCCAAGCCAAAGCAAAGAGACCCATTGGTCACTCTGAGGTTTTTCTGGAGTGCTTGTCAGTTTCTTCACCCTATACCTCCTTAGCCCCTGTCCCAGAAGTCAATATGGCAGCAATCAAAGTTTCTTTACCCTTATTTTTTTTAATTGATAGACATTAATTTTTAAAGAAAAAATGAGCGGGAAGTACAGAGAGCTCCCATATAACCCCTTTCTACTCTTGGATTTGTGTGGTACATTTGTTATAATTGATGAACCAATACCGACACATCATTATTTGCATTAGAGGTCACTCTTTGAGTTGTACGTTCTCTGAGTTTTGACGAACACATAATGTCATATATCCATCATTACAGTATCATACAGAATAGTTTCACTGCCCTAAAAATCCCCTGTACTACACTGATTGATCCCTCTCCTCTCTCTCTAACTTCTGGCAACCACTGGTCTTTTTACTGACTATAGTTTTGCCTTTTCCAGGAGTCATGTAGTTGGAATCATACAGTATGTAGCCTTTTCAGACTGGCTTCTTTCACTAAACAATATGCATTTAAGTTTCCTCTGTCAACCAAATAATAATAATAATGCAAGAGGCTGCAAATAAAATAGCTTACTTGGGGGTCTTGAGAATTGCAATTTGGGTGACACAGATTCAGGTAACTCTAAAAGAGTGTTCCAGGGAAGAGAAAGAGTCAGGGGCTTATAAAGACAAAAAGCCATGAGGTTGTTAAAATTTGCCTGGCGAGAATTGTGATTGACTCTGATGAGTCAGAAAGTATTTGTCCTTAAGGACTCATGAGGTGTTTTAGGGTGGGGGGGTCTGATAAATAGACAGACTGTCACAAGTTTTTTTAGAGTAAGTGTCCGATAAGTATCTTGAGTTTCTGGCAGATGTTCTGGATGACTCTGTCAGGTCAAAACATCAGATTCCATTCAGACTGAGATGTGCATAAGTCACACATCCTTACTGGCTTGCCAGCTCCATTTTAGAGAGCTCTCTTAGCAATACCAACTCCATTTTGACTCTCCTTCCACACCTCCATGTCTTTGCATGGTATGATAGGTCATTTTTTTTTTAACACTGAATAATATTCCAGTGTATGGGTGTATGATGTAACACAGTTTATTTATCTATTTACCTATATTGAAGGACATCTTGTTCACTTTAAATTTGGGCAATATGAATAAAGATGTTATAACCATTCGTGTGCAGGTTTTTGTGTGGACATAACTTTTCTACTCATTTGGGTAAATACCTAGGAGTGTGACTGCTGGATCATATGCTAAGAGACTGTTTATTTTTATAAGAAGCTACCAAACTGTCTTCCAAAGTGGCTGTCCCATTCCACATTCCCACTGTCATAGTATTTTTTTTTTTTTTTTTTTTTTGCTGTTCGCGGGCCTCTCACTGTTGTGGCCTCTCCCGTTGCGGAGCACAGGCTCCGGACGCACAGGCTCAGCGGCCATGGCTCACGGGCCCAGCCGCTCCGCGGCATGTGGGGTCTTCCCGGACCGGGGCACGAACCCGGGTCCCCTGCATCGGCAGGCGGACTCTCAACCACTGCGCCACCAGGGAAGCCCTGTCATAGTATTTTAATTGGCTATTAAATGTTGTTCCAAGTAAAGAAAAAATTTTAAACTCTAAATTATTAGCATGAATTTTACTGTTCATTTTTATATTGTTCAATGCCAGTTTTAAATGCAATTATAAAAACATTCACTTACATGCACAATCACCAAAATTACACAATTTGTATTTTGTAGCTTGTACATGCATATGTATTTCATTGTCACCAAAAGTGTGGACACACTGCACAAAACTAATTCAAATGGTTTTGATATGTGCACGTTCTGCCAAAACTCTCTACCTACAACTTAATAAGCAAGAAAGGACTCAAAAGACAAGGAACTATTCCTTGCCTTGTCCTTTTCCTTCTGTCAACATTACAGCATAAATGGTTGACTAATATAGGGAAGTAACAGGAGTAAGAAAGATTCCTCCATTGTCCTGGTCCTTAGAATTACCATTGCCTTCTTTCTGCCTTTAAAGCAAGTTGATTGGAATGGAAAGCATAGTTTTTCAGGGCAGTCAGCCCTGTATGGAATTCTGATGTTCAGTGAGACTCAAAGCACCCAGCTTTCGTAGCACACTTATACTCATTTTGAGTGGCACCGAACTGCCACACATGGTGTCCACTGGAATTCAGTGCTCCTGGGGCATCCCAAATGCTCTGTGTGAAAGGGGCAGCGAGGAATGGAGGACACACATGTTGCACAGATCTGCTCTGCTCATGGGCAGCCTCCATTGTCCTATCCATCTTCACTCACAAAATCTAAGTTCGTGGATAAAATCATTGTCAATTTCAAGATGGCTAGCAGAGCACTGAACCAAGCACAGAGCCCTTCAGTGCGTGGGGCTTGGTGAGACTGCACAGGTTGAGCATCCGTGAAGCTGGCCCTGAGTTTCCTTGAGAACGTTCTGCTCCATTCAGGTCATAGCTCTGTCCTGATACTCTGTTGTATCACCCCTTTCCCTCCTTTGTTTCCAGGAGGTCATAGGAACAGAGCTCTTCCTCCTGTCAGCTGCCTAATGTTCAAACCAGAAACCTGAACTTCATTCCACATCCTCTCTCTCCCTCAAAGTCCACATTCCATCACCAACTCCTATCAATGCTCCTGTGGAAGCACCTCGTGACTCCTCACATCTCCCGTCTCCACTGCTGCCACCAGGTTCTGCCTACAACCACTGCAATAGCTGCCTGATGGATTTCCTTGCTTCCACTTCTTCCTTCAGGTGGAACCCCAGACAGCAGCCAGCGTGAGCTTGCTAAGAATAAAATCGAATCAGGTTGCTTTCCTGCATAAAATCCTTTGATGGCCCCCCAGAGTCCTCAAGATCAAACCTTATTCTGACCATGGCTTCTAGACTCTCTCTGGTCTGGCTCCTGCTTGTCTTTCCAGCAACACTTCTCACTGTTCACCTCTCGTTTTTGGCGCTCCAAAAAGTTGAACAATGCACAATTCTTTGAATATATCTTGCTTTTTCCTTCCTTCAGCTATTTTTACTCATTCCTCTCAAGCCTCAGTCATGTCTCCCCCTACCATGTCTATTATCACCCCCATCATATAACACTTTCAGAGCCACATCACAATGACTTATCTGCATCTCTCACTAGACTCTAAGCTCCCGAGAGCACAGGGGTCTTGTCTGAGTCACTATAGTGTCCCTAGCACATTGAGTGCAGTGCCTTTCACAGAGTCATCACTCCATAAGAATGTGTCAAAAGAATAAGCTCTCCCTGGGCCAGCTGTGGCCTCCTGTCACAAGTGAGATAAAAGCTCCTGAGTGGGTGATGGGGTGAGTCAAGTGGTACCCAGCCCATCTCCTCATTTCCCTGGGGCCAGCCTTGGCTAATTCATACACATTCTTTGAAAGGCTGTGTGTGATTCTTTATGGGGGTTTCCTGGGAAAATTCTTAGCAACTTTCCATTTGTTAACAGCAAGCCAAGAAGCTAAAGGCCAGAGGGAATTACTAACCTGTATGTGAAATCAAGATTTTCAGGGACATCCCCTTGTTTGGCCCAATCCAGAGTTTTTCCAAGCAGGGCACACCTAATCTGACACAGCAATAGAGAGGGAAAGGAAGGAGGGTAATTTATGTCATTTCCATCAGAAAATGTCAACACTGCACACAGAATGGTTAATCCAGAATGAAATAGCAAACATTTGCTCAAAATTGATTTAACGCTTTTCTCAAAGCACCTCAGACTGTTGCAAAACCTCTCTGGGCTATTAAAAAAAAAGAAAAGAAAGAAAGAAAAAACAAAACAAAAAAACCCCAGCAGTTTGGAGTTGGGAACAAAGAGTCCCAGAATAGTTGTGTTTCCACACCACAGTCACAGCAAAACAATCCTTTTGAAAATGCTTTTTAATTAACAAGTCTATTTATTTGCCTCATTGGGTCCTCGCAACAATGCAAGAGTTCCTTGCAGCCTTTGATACCAAGTACAAATCCTCTGCCTGCTTTTGAAGTCATCCTTGATCTCAGTCTCTGACTCTACCCACTCTCTGTCTCGTGTTCGTGGGGCCCTGCGTTATGCAGGCTCCACTCCTAGCATACATGTTCTAGGAACACCCATGCTCACGTGGTCTTCGTGGCTTCTCACGGGCACTCTCTACTACAATGGATCTCACCTGGTCTTTCCTCTCTGGTTTCTTTTATAAAATTTGCCTTTGGTGTTTTGCTGTGGTGTATTTGTTTTTGTTTTTATATAAATTTTATTTATTTATTTATTTATTCATTCATTCATTTATTTATTTGGGGCTGCATTGGGTCTTCGTTGCTGCACGTGGGCTTTCTCTGTGGTGCTCAGGCTTCTCACTGCAGTGGCTTCTCTTGTTGTGGAGCACAGGCTCTAGGTGCGTGGGCTTCAGTGGTTGTGGCATGCGGGCTCAGTAGTTGTGGCTCATGGGCTCTAGAGCTCAGGCTCAGCAGTTGTGGTGCACGGGCTTTGTTGCTCCGTGGCATGTGGGATCTTCCCAGACCAAGGATCTAACCCGTGTCCCCTGCATTGGCAGGCAGATTCTTAACCACTGCGCCACCAGGGAAGTCCCCAGAATATTTGCTTTTATTTCTCTACTTTGGGGTTTGGTGTGATTCCTGAATCTAAACATTCTTATCTTTCATCAATTCTCAGGCATCTTCCCTTCAAACATGGCCTCACCCCATTCTCTCAGTTTTCTGGAACTTCTATTAGATATATGGGAGACTTTCTCATTTTCTCCTCCGTGTCAGCTGATATCTATTTCATAGTTTCTGTCTCTGGGCTCCCTCTGGATAATTTCCTAGATTTACCTCCAAGTTCAATCCTTCTTTCTTCAGCTCTGTCTAATCTACTATTTAGTTTGTTCACTGAGTTTTAAATTTTAATGAGTATTTTTTTATATCAAAGTACTATTCATTTTATTTTTTAAGTCTGCCTTATTTTGTTCACTTTCTAGATATGTATTATATTTTTGAAGGCTTACGTTATGCTATTAGTCATTTTAACATACTTAGTTTGTGGTCTCCTAGGATGGTTCCATAATCTAAGGTTCTGGGAAGTCGAGTCCTGTTGTTCGCTGGATCTGTGGACTCCAGCTCATGGTTTTCCCTTGTGTGTTGTGTGATTTTGGATTGTGAGCTCATCTTCAGCAGGGCTTTAATCTGGAGAAACCAGTATCATCAAAGTGTTTGCTTGTAACAGAGTATCTTTGGCCCAGACCAAATTTTATGTCATTTCTTAGCCCGGGGGTTTCTAGGTTGTACAGGAACTATTTATTCAAACCCCAAACCCACTAAAGGCTCATGCCAGTGGTTTTGAATTCTTAAGGGAGACATTTTCTCCTCCTGACCTAGAGCTCAGTTCAATATAAACAAGCTTTCTTCCCATTTTTTTTAATGTTAGAGATTGACTATTTCTGGTCTACAATTGTTTAAAGGATGTTGTCCTTCCACGGTCTTGGCTTTATGTGGAAGTCTCAGTGCCAACACTCCACCTCCCAGAGGCTCAAGATCTTGTTTCTTGTCCCTGAACAGTACGAAAACCCAAACCTCTGTGTAAATAAAACCAGCTCTCACACCAGCACCACTCCTCCACCCCATGGTAACTGCAAAGGACAGCCCACATGCTTACTTTTCTAACTTTCAGTTCCCTCTTGGTTTCTGGTTTCTGGAGGCTTTCTGTACACTCAGCCTTGTTAATAACAGGTAGTATTTCTTTCTTTTATTTTTTTTTTGAGTGGCATGTGGGATCTTCCTGGACCGGGGCACGAACCCGTGCCCCCTGCATCGGCAGGCGGACTCTCAACCGCTGTGCCACCAGGGAAACCTGGTAGTATTTCTTGTATGTAAGCACCACACACCATGCTAAGTGCTTACACATATTAGCTTATTTAACTCCAGTAATACCTCTTGAGGTAGGTACTGTTATTATCAGTCTCATTTTCGTATAAGAAAATCGAGGCACAGAGAAGCAGAGTAACTTGCCCAAGGTCTCATGGCTAGCAAGTGAAGAAGCTCAGATCAAAACTTAGGCAACCTGGCTTCAGAGCCTGTGTTCTTCGTCACTACTCTACCCTGCTTTCTCATTTAGGATATGTAGGTGCTTTTGTATTGGGAAACTATTTTGACTTCCTATTGCATTTTCACACTGTTTTTCCCCAAACTAAGTGAAGAGTAACTGCGTGAACTGACGTGATTTCTGTCAAACAGACAGGCAGCCTGGCGATTTCTACCAGCTAGTCTCATAAAGTTGAAGCCTATATCTTGGGGGAGAAGCTAAAATCCAAGCTCTGTCATGGGTACTTCTACTCACTCAAAGTAAATGACTTGGATTTGGGGAAATTTTAGTCCATCAGGGTCATCAGGGACTTTGGAGACAGCCTTTTCCAAGGCTTGGGCCATGGACCATCTGCATCAGAATAAATCCAAGATACTTCTTAAAAATGCAGATTTTGAGACCCTACCATAAACCTATTGAGTCAGAATTCCTAGGGTTGGGCCCAGGAATATGCCTTCTAAAAATAATCTCTCCATCAGGTTCTCATTCTAATGATCACTGGAGTTTGAGAACCACCGTTCAGCATTTGCTTTGGAGGCCGACCTGGGTCTACGTTCCTTCTCAAGACGTGACCATGACAGGCACATCAAAGCCCCTTTACCTTCCTTTTATGATCTGGGACCACACATTTAGTGCACAGATGAGAAAGCAAGCCCACAGAAGATGGCCCTCTGTTAGGCTCCATTGCACCTGGGTTCCTCCCGGCACACCAAGCACCACCCTGTGGTATAATTAATTGTTGTGATGGCTGGTCTTTCTTCCCATATAATCTGTGCAGGTAGAAAATATTCCTCAGTCAGCTTTATGTTCCCAGTGCAAACCATGGTACCTGACATGTGGCCATCACTCAGTGTTTGTGGAATGGATGGGTAAGTTTATTTGAATTGCTCAAGAGCCACCTGTTAATCAATGATAACTTGATGGCTAGAGCCCAGGTGTTACTTTTCCCAGGAAGGCTTTAAACCTTCCAACCCTGCCATCCCAGCAGCAATTTTTCTCCTATTCTTTTAGAGGAAGATGGGATTTCCCTTTTTTTTTTTTTTTTTTTTTTTGGCCAAAAGCAGGTCAGAGGTATGGGACAGCCACTCATTCCTTCCACCCAACTGAATCTCAGTGTGACACAAGGATTGCTGTCCAGGTACATCACTGGCAGGGGAGTGAGGGCAGACCTTTTAAAGGCTATGATGTGGGAATCATTCAGAAGTGTTGTAGCCCAGACAATGATGTAAAGGGCTCAGCAGCCTCCAGACAAAACATTCATGCTTGCTGGTGCTGGAAGGCTGGGAAGCTGGGCTGAGATGCTGGTAAGCTCCCACCATCTTCCTCCTCCAAACATGACCCTTTGACTTGCAGGCTTGCTCCCTTATGTCTGCAGTTCTAGTGAAGGCTGGCAAGGAGGCCCTGGGTCAGGGGAACTAACCCTTTTCCCTGTCAACACTCCCAGCCCACTGATGTCTCTCTGAGGGACCTCAATCCACACACCTTTCCTTCCACCAGGCTTTGCCCCAAAAACTCAGTCCTGAGTTTAGCCAGCTTGCTTAGGCTTGCTCTTCTGGGAAGAGAAGAAGGAGTTCGCTGAAGTCTCCCAGTTTGTTTTTGTGTGAAACGTTCTGTTCTAGCTCTTTCTATGCGCCAGGCACTGTCACTGTCTGGGTTCCTCTGCAAGTTACTGAGATAAACAGAACTTGGACCCCACCCTGACTGTTCAGATGGAAGACAGACATTCACACACACTTAACACACCCTTTGCCAGCTCATCATTCAGGGGACATTTCAGGCCTCACCTTCTCCTGCCTGAACAACTTTCACCATTTGATGTCTCTCTGAGGGAGTCACATCCTGCGTGGTGGTGTTTTAGTGCTCACAGGGTCTACGTGACAAGAGGCACTGAAGCTCTGGAGGTGACCTGCATGCTTCAGGGCCATAGAATCCCAGGCCTCCCCACAGAGCATCCCTGCACAGGAATCTAGAAACAGCAAGAACACTCCCAACTCCCTCACAAGTCTCACTCCTGCTCTGTCTGCAGTCTCGTCACCTCTGACTCACACTTGACTGTATGTCTCAGTTTTCACTAATCAGGAAGCCTCTTGCGATGCTGTTACTGGGCTGTTGGCAGGAATGGAGAATTCTCAGCGGTTATCAATTTCCCTCCCCCATCCCCACAAAATCTCCAGGGGATTAAGGAGGGTGGTGGGTCCCAAGACACTGGGACACCAAACATCAAGGGGTCTACCTAGCAGTTTCCTGTCCTCTGTCCATGGACACTTGTGTTTGTCTGTTCATATGTATTTATTTAAGACAACAGGGAAGGTACTGGCTCAGGTGTGAGCTGAAAACTCCAGCATGGAGCTGAGGCACGATGTAGAGACATTAATTATTTCCCCAGGCCCCAATTTCTCTCTCCTCATCTCTCAGGTCTGCTAACTCTGGTTGGCTCCGTCTTAGACCTGTTCTCCCCCCGGCTGGCAAGGTGTCCAAGCCGTCCGGGAACCACACCCCCACACCTCTAGTCCATTTCCAATGGAAGTGCCAGGACCGTTTCTCACTGGCTCTAATTGGTCTGGATGTGGTCACATGACCACCCTGAACCTATTACCATTGTCAGGAAAATGCAGTTCACCCATTGGTCAGACCTGAGCTTCCTGTTACACCCTCTTGGGGGTTGAGTCAGCTCCACCAGGACCACACAGAGTGGAAGAGAAGTGGAAGTAGAGAAAATGAAGGCAAATGTTGGTTACGACGACGAATACTTTCAGCACCATAAACACTTCACATGCGTTATGTTGCTTGGCACCTACCTCTAAAGTATCTATACTTAATGATAAGAAAACCCAAATTTTACCCCAAATGGTGGAGAAGGGGTGTGAACCCAGCTCTTCCTGATTGCAGAGCCATTCTCGTTCCATTTTGCCTATAAATCACTCCATCTTACAAACCACTCAAGCTTGAAAATCCTGTCTTCTGGCACCTCTCTTTGTCTCTTATCCCCCACATCCAAGTGTCATCAGATCCTGTTGTTTCTCCCTCCCCCCGCCCCCCTGCACATAGGCTCTACTCCATCTGTCTTGGCCCTGCCAGCCCGCTGCCCCTGCCCCAGGTGGCCTTCATCACCTCTCTCCGAATAAAGACAGCAGCTTCCTAAGGGATCCTGGAGTCCCTACCACAGGATCCCACAATGATGGGCTCAGACCGGACACAGTTCATAGACCTGCCTCATTTAGCCTGTTTTTTTTTCTGAACCAACATTTTTTTTTTTTTTTTTGCGGTACGCGGGCCTCTCACTGTTGTGGCCTCTCCCGTTG
>NC_041215.1:118662949-118723843 GCF_002837175.3 Physeter macrocephalus | reverse complement strand
TCCTCCCGGACCGGGGCACGAACCCGTGTCCCCTGCATCGGCAGGCGGACTCTCAACCACTGCGCCACCAGGGAAGCCCCTGAACCAACACTTTTTAATTGGTGGAAGACTCCTCAAACATAATTATTATTTTCAGCTTCTCTTAAAAATTGGAAGATCTAGAAAGCTTTTAGGCAAGTTTTAAAAATTTCTCTGAGCTCAGTTTTCCCATCTAAACTGGAGATAGTAATACCTACCTGATAGGGTGGCTGCGGTGCTCACGTGTGGACCCATACGAGAACGTAGGCTCAAATGGGCTCCCGTGGCATTCCTAATTATGAAAATAATCTCCTGGATTCCTGTAGCATCTTTCTCTAGATACCCAAATGGCTCTCACCTGTGTGGTCTCCATGAGCCCTGCGACAGTCCTGTGAGAGGATTAAGAGCAGCTCTGGACACCACTATGTGAAAAGAAAAAGTACGATACTGGGAAACTATGACCTTTCTAACACCATGCCATCAGATAGAACCAGGACTAACCATTTTGTCCGATACATTATCCAGGAAACTTTGCCAAATCATATTTTATAAACATTCTTACAATGTTTACAAGATGTAAACATCTTACAATGCTTACAGAAGAGATTCAGATGAGACGGAAGCAAGACGAGCCGTTTGTTCTACCTGCGACTAGCCACCAAGGGGAAGTTACAAAATATTCTCTGAGGCTGAAGGATTTAGGGATACTAATCATGTAAATAGTGCTCCTGCTGGAAAAGCAACATATCTACCACCACACCATTAATCTAACCAAATGACGTAATCAGTTTTACTGTTAGAGTCATCAGGTATGATTATTGGTGAGAACAGCATTATAAAATACTTTGAAGCTATTAAAAAACAATGAGGCAGATCTATCTCTATGTACTGAGATACGGTTTACTAAAAAAGTGCAGAGCAATAAAAAAAAAGGAAAGATCTGTCAATATTAAACCTGCATCTCCCCATACCAATAATGCATAAGGCTGCATGGCAGCTGCCTGCCTTAAAAAGGGCATCCACGCTTCTGTGTGCCCACCTCCTCCTATTGTTCTTATTTTTAAAAGTAAAATTTAAATATTAGGAGAAGTACTATATCCACAGATTTTAAAGTCTGAAAGTACAAACAGGGATACAGTGAACAGTCTCCTTTCAACTCCTATCCCACAGCCAAATAGCTCCCCTCTCTTGTAGCCTTGCAGAGATGTTCTGTACATACACAACCAAATACACACACATATATGTATTCATACTCTTTTTCCCTTTTCTTTACAAAAATGATAACTCACTAAACTCCTTGTTCTTTACCTTGCATTTTCTCTTAACAGTGTCTCTTGGAGATTATTTTGTATCTGTACAAAAAAGAGCTTTCTCGTTGTTGCTTTTTTTTGTTGTAGTATTCGTTTGTTTGGTTTGGTTGGGGGGATTGTTTGTTTTTGTTTTTGTTTTACTGCTGGATAGAGTTCCATTCTCTGGATATACCATGGTGTATTTAACCAACACCCTACTGGTGGACTTTGGGGATAATTCTAATCATTCGCTATTATAAACATTTCTATAACAAATAATCATCTACAAATGGTACCTCACACATTAATAAGAATAAATTCTAGAAGCAGAATTGCAGGGTCAAAGAGTAGATGCTAAAATGAAGCTTTTAATCACAAGGGACAAAACATGGTATCAGAAAGATTAAAGATGGGTCTTGCTATACTTGCTACACTACACTGACTGACCCATTTGATATCTTGCATTACCTCTTCCACCAGACAATAAGTTCAAGCAAGGCAAAAATCTGTCTGTCTTATTTATCACTGCATCTTAGAACATAGCGTCAATAAATAGTTGCTAAAGGAAGGGAGAGAGGAAGGAAGAGTATATTGTATTTTTTTGGCTGCGCTGCATGGCATGTGGGATCTTAGTTCCCTGACCAGGGATCGAACCCATGCCCCCTGCATTGGAAGCACAGAGTCTTAACCACTGGACGGCCAACGAAGTCCAGAAGAGTTATTTTAAATAGAGGCTAGTCCTTGGGTACGGTGACCCCAGAGAGGTCCTGCTTACCCAAAGACCCTGATTTTTATGACCTAATGAAATAAGAAACCATCAGGCTCCCTAAAAAGTCTCCAAAGTACACCAGAGGGAAAAATAAGAGAAACTCAACACCAAGGTCAGGCCATAGGAGAGTGAACATATTTCCTTCTGAGACAAGGAGCTGTGTTAGATGCTGCTCTCCCAGTTGGCCCGAGCGAGCACAATATTGTGGATGCCAGACTCACTATTCCAGGAAGGGAAGAGCTGAGCTGGAGATAGAAAGATGGTCCATCAGGGGAAAAGATAATCAACCCTCTGGCCTCATTTTAGTTTTAACTCGATCCACATTTGCTCTCCAGCTTGACAGAATGATGTTGACAAATGCCTTTTGTTTTCATCCTGATATTCCCCAGATGGTTTCAGGAGTCCCTGAGCGGTATGTTTTGGCACAAATCTACCCATAGGATCTTCAGGAAAGCTCATCCCTAAGCAAATTCAATAAAACAAAATGAACAAGTCCTTGCTGCTAGCTAGAATTTTCTCCAAACCCAATGTTAAGGCCTGATGCATTTTTCAAACATGGACGCCATCAGTAGGCCCACGGTAAAACTTGCTGAGTCTTATGAATGCGTGAAGGCAGAGCGTTGAAGGTGTCGGAAGATGACACTAAGGGTTTGAGAACTTCCTCCCTCCCGATCCAATAAAGCCGAGTTTGGGAGGAGGAAGGGGAATAAGAAGGACTGGGGGAGAGGGGGCAGGAGAGAGGTGGTCCTGACCGGAGAGACGGGGCATGAGCCTGGGAGGGAAGTGGAAGGGCAGTGAGGCAGAAGCTTTCACACTCTGGTTCAGAGAGAGAGAGAAAGAGAAAGAGGAAGGGAAAGGAAGGGAGGAGATGGGAGGAGATAGGGGCAGAAGGCAGCGGAGAAGAGAAGAGAAAGGGAGAGAGGAGAGGAGAGGAGATCTGGGAACACATGAAGACCTGCTGGCCTCCCCAGGTACCGTCTCCCCAAGCTGGGAAGAGCGAACACCTAAATACCTGCAAACCTCCTTCATGGAAAAGGCAGGTCTTCCTGGAGGAAGACCACAGAGTCCATGAGAGGCTGCCTCCTGGGAGGTTATGGAAACAGGGGCTGCGGGCAGGCCAACTGGAGAGGCTTTTCGGTGACGGTTTGCCCTGGTATGTGAAACATTTTTCCTGCTTAGATAGTTGGCAAACATTTTAGAGGCAAAATGGAATTTATTAACAGAAAATATTTGTCAAGGATTATTCCTTCCCCCTCCCTCTGTTCTTTTCTTTCTTTCCTTTCTTTCTCTCTCTTTTTTTTTTCTTCCTCTTCTCAGGGTGGAGGACTTCGTCAACCAGATTCTTTCATCTTCCTTTGTGGTTTGGATCTTTAAGCCTGGCTTGAAGGAAGAGAGAGACGGCTTTAGGGGAAATGCTCACCCCCCACCCCCAATAGGATAGCTTCCTTCTCTACACGGAGGTGTCAGCTTTCTGCCCGGAAGAGCTTGGACTGACATGGAATTGTCTTTCCAGAGGAATTCCTTCTGTTTCCCCCTGGCATGGGCTTGAAGCACCCCCAGAATCGGATCTGAATCTATAATTGCTATGAGTGCTGTGGCTTTTATCTTTTTGAGGCTCCATTTCCCCAGGAGTAAAATGAGGGCAGAATAATACTTAGCTCTTGCCATTGCTGTGAAGACGAAATGAGAAAGTGTGTAAGTGTTAAGTGTCTGGTACAGGGTCTGGCCCAGAGTAAACAACCTCAGTGGATGTTAGCTCTGCTCCTTCTGATACAGGACAGAGACCCTGGTGGCAACCTGCTCACAGGGTTAATCAATTTAGACTTAGAATATTGTGCTTTGGGTATCAGTTAATAAAGGAGAGGTGACACTCAGCCTTGATGAAACCTACACTTAACCAGAGGCAGCAAAAATGGACAATGTTTATTGAAAGTTTACAAAGAACCAAGTGTTCTAAAACTTTACAGTATTATTTAACCCACCCAAGTACCCTCCTATTTTCCCAAGGCTAATAGTATTAAAGTGGCTGAACCAGCATTGAACACAGATCATCTTCTTCCCCAAACTACTTTCTTAACCGTAATGGATGTTGCATCGAGGTAGCAATGAAAGGGAAACACGGAATCATATTTTTTGTGGATTGAACAGGCTTGCAGATCAGCTTTTCCAGATCTGTTTTGAGGAGGAGAGAAATGAAGCCCAGAGACAGGAAATTCTCACTCAGGGCCATGTAGCTGGTGATGGTGGAGCCAGGAGCAGAAGCCCGGCTTCTGGAATTTCGGGTCAGTGTACTGCCACCTAGAAAGAGAGGACCAGTAGAATCTGCTGCAAGGGAGAGACTGCTGGTTAGCCACATTGCTCTTGAGAACTGCGGGTCTTGACTTAGATCCCCAAATGGGAATTTAATCTAAATTGAACCCACCCCAAACCAAATGTTTTATCAAGCACCTCGACTGAGTGCTTGCTGTGAGGGGGGCACCCAGGAGGGCAGATACCATGGGGGAGACTGAGGACCCCTCATTTGTGGAACTGGGAACAGGCTTTGGTCTATGTTATGCTCATCTCTGATGAGCTGGAATGTGGCAGCTGCAGAGACAGGACTCCAGAAACCGTTGTTAGGCTCTGGGTGGAGATGCAGAGGAAGAGGGACCTGTGGGGAACAGGGGTCAGGAAAGACTCATTTGCAATGACACTAAGAAACCATGGGCAGGGCGTCATTGTTTCCCGTCTAAGCACAGCCCAGCCATACCTGTACACACGGGTACAGCCATATCAGTTCTTAAAATATTGAAAACATCCTGTACCGCTTGGTAAACAGCCAATACCCTGAGCCCCACTAGTGCCTGGGCCACCACCCCATTCTCTCTCCTGGCACCTTCCTACCTCCCTCCAGTCCAGCAACTAAAGAGTTAACACTTGCCCGAGCAGAGGTCCTCAGAGCGCAGACTCCTGCCTTCGGAGCTGGCTATCTGTGAAGACTGGTCCAGGACTAAACTCATTCTTACTGTTTTTAAATAGTTTGAATGTCACCTCCAGATGAAACTACCCAAATGGAATGAGGCATCTAAACAGAGCCACATGGGGTCCATCTGGGATGGCTCCTTGGAGGACAAATCTTGCAAAGGAAATCTGAAGGGGTAAGGGATGCAATTTAGTGGCTGCGAGAGTGAGGGATTGAACAACAACTCTGATTAAGGGGCACTCCTCCTACGCATGCTGGGGCTTAAACACAGGGTTCAGGCGCCCTGCACATCCCTGCGCCCTCAACTACCCTCTGGGCCCCTCCCCTGTGACGGACCCTGAGGGCTGGCCTAGCAGCCAGTGGCCGCATTATTAATACTCCTTGATCTGCCCAACTCCCCGTGGTTTCCCTGCCAGCTGCGCCCTCCCTCCCCTCTTTGCTCCTAGACAACATGTGCTGGAAGAATGCAGGTCAGAACAGTCACAGAGGGCTCCCACCAACCCCTGAAATCCTCTGCCCGGCAGGGTCCTCCAGAGGTTATCTAGGCAGGGTTGAGGATAGAAGACTTTCACTGGGATGCAGATGCTTTTCAGGGAAAGAGGTTCGATAACTTCTGGGGGATGGTGTCCTATATCTTGTAACAGTTGGGAAAGGGCTCCTTAAGGCTTCATCTCAGTCCCCTCTATTCAAAGGGAGAAAGAGTGAATTGGAACAGGGAGGAAGGGAGAGGAGGGGAGGGCCAAAGCCCATCACCTCCCCCTATCTTGCTATGGAAATGTAGGAGCCAGATGGCAGCTCATTTCACTGGCTCTGGAGCTGGACAGCCCTGGGTTCACCTCCGGGCTCTCTCCTTACCAGCTGTCTGACTCCGACAGGTTATCTAACCTCCCAGAACCCAGTTTCCTCATCTATAAAATTGGAATAATAATAACTCAGGGTCCTCGTAAGGATGAAATGAGGCAATGGATGGAAAGCATCTACCCATGTGACTACTGTTAGTTCCCTTCTCTTCCTTCCTCATATTAAGTTGGGCAAGAAAACAAAAACGATCTCCCTAGCCATTCAAATATTCATAAAATAAGCTTAGGCGTTCTTTCTGCCACCTACATATTTTCTCGCATATCTTCACCTCGTCTTTTCTTTCCTCGGGTTCCCCAACCCTCCCTGGTCATCTCCTGGGAATAAAAGAGTAAGAGATGCCCAGACAGTCAGAAGATAGTTCCTGAAGCCAAGCAGAGATTTCAGAAGGGACAGTTTCTACTGTTTTGTACTGCATACCAGGAGCCTCTCCAATGTTCATAGTGTTTAACCTGGAACTTCACTTCCAGGAATCAAAGTGAAAACATTTGAAGATTTAAAGCTTCAAAGATTTATGTATAAGGGTATGAGATATGTGTGTGTATACACACACACACGTATGTCTGACACATATATTTATTTGACATTTAGATTGTGATATATATATGATGTGATATATATATATATATATATATATATAAACATAACCTAAAGGTCAGGTAAATGCTAAACAAATTAAATAAGTAAATAAATTTTAAAAGAATAAATTTTTTTATGCTAGAACATTATCAAGCCATTAAAAATTAGGTTTGGTGCACCCCAATGTTTATAGCAGCATTATTTACAATTGTCAAGATATGGAAGCAACCTAAGTGTCCATCAACAGATGAATGGATAAAGAAGATGTGGTATGTGTATACACACACACACACACACACACACACACCCCAATGGAATACTACTCAGCCATAAAAAAGAATGAAATTTTGTCATTTGCAACAACACGAATGGACTTGGAAGGTATGATGTTTAGTGAAATAAGTCAGACAAAGAAAGACAAATACTGTATGATATCATGTATATGTGGAATCTAAAAAAACGCAACAAACCAGTGCATATAACAAAAAAGAAGCAAACTCACAGATATAGAGAACAAACTAGTTGTTACCAGTGGGGAGAAGGAAGGAGGGAGGGACAAGACAGGGGTAGGGGATTAAGAGGTACAAACTACTATGTATAAAATAAATAAGCTACAGAGATATACTGTACAGCTCAGAGAACATAGCCAATATTTTATAGTTACTATAAATGGAGTACAAACTAAAAATTGTGAATCGCTATGTTGTACACCTGAAACATATAATATTGTAAATCAACTATACCTCAATTTTAAAAAAAGGAAAAATACACTGGAGCAAAAACAGATAGGTTTGGGAAAATATTTAGTGAGAGAGAGACTCTTAAAATATAAAGCACAGTGAAAAGTCAAGACACATACTATATTCATGGCACGATCTCAAATATTCAATAGATATTTGAGTACAGACAAAAGGCTGCAAGGAAATTCACCAGAATATAAATTCTGGTCAACTCTGAGTATTGGAAGGAAAAGTGAGGTTTATTTCCTTCATTTCAAAAGTAATCCATGTCATTGTAGAAAATTTGAAAAATGCAGAATGGGATAACCAGAAAAGGTTGATTTGAATTTTCAAGTATCTTTAAAAAGAATGGGTGGTTTCCAATGAACCCACCAAAAACAGAGGTCAAAATCATCAGCTTCTCTACTACCTGCTACCCACCTCCAGTGTTCGTAACACTATCCTCCATACACACCTACACACATGCACACACACATGCACCGACCCCTGCCTACACATATGCACACACTTGCATGCACAGAACACACCTGAGATTCCCACCTAGGCATGCGGTCAAGTCCCTTGGGGTTGTTGCAGGAGCCCGAGGCTAAGGAGAAAGTGTCTGCTGGAAGGATGGAAGAGAAAAAATAAGAGGAAGTGGGCGTGGGGCCTGTGAGGGAGGAGTGAAATGAGAAGAGAGGGGGAGTGGACTTCTAGGAATAAAATTCCTGCAAATCACCATCTTCGTTCAGAAAGATGAGCTGAGTTTTTCCAGGGAAAGGAGAGTCCACAGGATGGTTGGGGTGGCAGTTGTTTTAAGAAAAATAGAAGCAACTGGTCCGGAAGGACTTGAGGGGCTTTTGCTTCCCAGCACCAGGGGCGCCAGTGTTCTGTTGCCCCTTAACAAACCACTCCCCCACGACTTAGCGGCTATATGAGCAACAAGCATTTATCGTGCTCAGGTACCTGCAATTTGGGCGGGGCCGGATGGGAGCAGCTCACCTCTGCTCCATGTTCTATCCGCTGGGCTGGCTGGACTGGGGGCTTCCAGGACGGCTCACTCACGGGGCTGGCACCTTGGCACTGGGTGTTCAGCCAGGGCCACGGGCCCAGAGCCTCGCTTCCTCCCCATGTGTGTCTCTCCTCCTCACAGGCCGCTTTGGCTCCGCTCGGCACAGTGGCTGGCTTCCAAGGGCAAGCATCCCAGGAGACAGGAAGTGGCAGCTGCCCGTTTCTGAAGACCTGGACCCAGATATGGGCACAGCGCCTCGTCTACTGTATTCTTTCGTCAAATGGTCACAAGGGCAGATTCAAGGGGAAGGGAGACAGACCCCGCCTCTCAAGAAGCGGAGGGTCAAAGAATTTGGGAACTGTGTTTTTAAACTTCTACAGAGGGTGACAGATAAGATCAGTTCTCAGGGGGTTCATCCAGACCAAGCTGTTTACAGCATCACGCCACTCATGAAGGGTGGATGGGATAAGAATCTGTGGGGTGAGTGAGCAACGTTGCATCATATCCATAAAGAAGCAGCCTGCTCTGGCCTGGGAAAGGAAAGTCCAGTTTTTCTTTTTGGTCCGCTTCCCAGCTCGCACAGCATGGATCTCTCCAGTCCCTGGTCTCCCCTACTCCTCCACCCGTCCCTAAAGACTTTGAACAACCTCATGATGGTCCTCAGGGCTGTGACTCCTCAGAGCCAGCTCTAGAAGCCACAGAATGTCAGGGACCACTCAGGTGTCCCCGACAGGAGCAGCAGGCCACTTTCTCTCCATGCGAAGAAGGAGGGGACCTGGCAAGGGGGAGGAGGGAGCTAGCTGTGCTTCATCGAATCAGTGTGCAGCCCTGTAGAGCTGCTCTTCTCATGGAACTTTAACTTCTGTAAGTCTCTGAGAAGGGACCTTCCAGACAGAGTCCAGCCCCTCATACTCAGAGGACACTGAGGCTTAGAGCAGGGCAGAGGCTGCCTGGAAAAGCAGGACTAGAGCCCAGTTCTCCTGACCCCAAGCCCAGAGACCTCTTCACCAGCCCATCTCTTAGGGCACATTCATTCCCTACTATGGAGTTTCTACTGTGAGCAAGGCACTCACCCGCCAAGGAGCTCATTTTTGTTGAGAAGACGTTTCCAATCCAGCACCTCCACCCAGAAACCCCTCAGAGGGCATCTAAACATTTCCTCTAAAGAGGCCGGGAGCCGAGGAGAGATCTGCAAGGCCAAGGCAATCTGCTTTCCACTCCTGAGCTCACCGCCACCACCCGACCCACCATGAGTGAGACTTCTCCAAAGTCACCAGTGCCATCTTAAAGGTGGGAACTGTGTTTTCTATGACATGATGTAGCCAAGGTTGATACGCCATAAAAACCATGTTTCCAGTGAATTAGATAAAAAGGATGATGCATTTACAGCAGGCTCCTTATGCCCCCTTCCACATATACCACACACACACACACACACACACACACACACACACACACACACACACACCACCCCCTATGCCCCATGCCCAGGGTAAGAAGTGCAGCCCTGGTGGGGATTTTGCTAGCTCGCTTGAGTATTGTGGCTGCATATAGCACACCCTACCAGGTCACTGCACATGGCTGTGCAAGTCGTAACCTGCCTCCGGACGCCCAGAGGAAGGGGCAAGTGAAGGCTGAAATTCTGCCGGGGACTGACTTGCCCAGACATGCCACAGGCAGCAGGGCCCCTGTGCCCCTCACCCTTCCCCAGGCAGAATCCACCCTCCCAATATTTTTGATTGAATAAACCATTTAACAAATATTTATTGAATATCGATTGTGTGCTGGGAACTGTTACAGACACTGGGAATAAAATGAAAAAACCAGGCAAACAAAGTCCCTACCCCTGTGAAGCCGTCGCCTCCGGGAAGAGATGGGAGACAGTCAGGGGCTGTGAGTGCTATCAGAACAGCAAAGTGGAGAGGCTGTGGCGGGTGCTGGGGGCGCTGCTTTAGACACCCTAGTCTGGGAAGATCTCCCTGCAGAGGCGACGTTTGAGCCGGGACCTGAGTCAAGGAGCCGCGAGGAAATAAGGTAGCAAGGAGACCCGAGCTGAGGAGGAGGCAGGCATCAACGCCCCAAGGCGGGGGCTCTTGGTATTCGTGGCTGGAAGGAGGTGAGTAAGGGGAAGAGAAGTAGAAAATGAACCTGCAGAAATAACTAATGAGGGCTCCTGCTCTCTCTTTGCTGGTGAAGAAGATGTAACCGGCACTTGTTTAGGGCTGACTAGGTGTCAGGCACCAGTCTCACTCAATTCTCAAAACCGCCCTAGGTGGGCACACCCAGAAACCCCTCAGAGGGCATCTAAACATCTCCTCTAAAGAGGCCAGGAGCCGAGGAGAGATCTGCAAAGCCAAGGCAATGCGCTTCCCATTCCTGAGCTCACCGCCACCACCCGACCCACCAAGAGTGAGACTTCTGCAAAGTCACCAATGCCATCTTTCCTAAAGGTGGGGACTGCACTTTCCATGACATGATGTAGCCAAGGGTGATACACCATAACAACTCAGCCTAAATTCCCAGCCACCGGACCCTGTACTCACCCTGTCAGGACATGAGAAAGGATTTGGGGAGCGTTGCCACTTAAGACAAAATTTGCTTTCCCTTCCAATTCTGAAGATTCAAGACGTATTTTCCATCCACTTAATAGAGAAAACCTTCTCAAAAGAGAAAAGCTTCCTTTCAGCCTTCCTCCATTCCTCTTTTTCTTCCTTTGTTTCCTTTTCCCTTTATATGTCTTCCTCATCTGTGCTCACGTTCCCTCTCCCTCTCTCTCTCCCTCTCTCTCTTTATCTATCTCTCCTTTTTCTTCACGATCTAAAGCAATGGAATATTGTCCTTACGGGGTCATGGGGGAATTTCTGACATCTGTGAACCTGGATGACGTATATGTATTTACACTATATATTGAGTTCTAGCTCAAGAATTTGCTGCTCCCTTGATTACAGTCTAAAAAGATGCAAGGGCAGGAACACCAGCCTTGAGAGACACACTTCCAGCTATCACAGCCTCCTCCCTGGTTGTTCAGTTCAGAAGCGACATCAGACATCCCTGGACCATTTCTTACCAGGCAAAAATTTTAGAAGAACCATGCTTCCGAAAAAATAATTAGGACATTTAAAAAAAGACATCAGGGCTTCCCTGGTGGCACAGTGGTTGAGAGTCTGCCTGCCAATACAGGAGACACGGGTTCGAGCCCTGGTCTGGGAAGATCCCACATGCCGCAGAGCAACTAGGCCCGTGAGCCACAACTACCGGGCCTGCGCGTCTGGAGCCTGTGCTCCGCAACAAGAGAGGCCACGATAGTGAGAGGCCCGCGCACCACGATGAAGAGTGGCCCCCACTTGCCACAACTAGAGAGAGCCCTAGCACAGAAACGAAGACCCAACACAGCAAAAATAAATTAATTAATTAATAAACTCCTACCCCCACACCGTAAAAAAAAAAAAAAAAAAAAAAAGACATCAATCATAAAACTTGCTCCTAACTTCTTTGAAAAAAAAAATTAGCATTGGAATAGGTCAATCTGGGATTTAAATTTTCAAGGTGGGATTAAAAGAAACACATATATGGGTTTAATGCTATCAACGATTCTAAATGCACATCAGCTTCATGTGTCAAATTGTTTTTCTGATCCAATGCATTTATGAGTGCCCTATGCCCCACCTTAGAATAGAGACACGGAGTCGTGAAAGATGCTTTGTTATCAGGCAACACTGGTTTCTAATCCTGACTCGGCCACTTACCAGCTGCGGATGTAAAAATACTTCTCTGAGCTTCAGTTTCCTCATCTATAAAACAAGAGACAAAAAACATCCAACTCTTACGGTTGAAAAGATTCAGTGAGATGATGTCTGAAAGCCCTGGATAAATGTTAATTTCCCTCCTTCCCATATCCTTGCCTTGGGTGCAGAGAGAGGTGATTCAAACAGGTATTGCACTCTTACCATCAAGATTACAACCCTGTTGAAAAGACAGTGCTCAGTAATATAACATAAACTGCCAAATTGGTGCGAAGTTGGAAATAACACACAAACAGTAAGGGCATAAAGGGGATGACCCGACCCGACTGGGAATGCTTCACAGAAGAAATGGGCCTTGAAGAATTGGTAGTTTGGAGCAGAACTGAAGCTGGCATTTCAGGCCCAGGTGTGGAGGGTAGAATGAAACTAACATGCTTGTGGGAGAGACAAGACGAGACTGACCAGAGAAGAGAAGCCGTGGAAGGGAGCCACACAAAATGATTCATCAGGAGAAGGGCAAGGGCATGACGTGGAGACGCCGGGAAGCCAGGCAGAGGCAGGCGGGCATGACTTCATCAGAAATGGGGTTAATCGTAGGTTCTGATATCATGAGATCAGAATTTGATGGAAGGGAGAGCTAAGGGCCTCCTGTCTCCCCCAACAAGAGGCCTGCAGGAGGAGCCAGTAGGAGAATCATCCACACAGGTGGGAATGGCGAGGTTCACCATGGCATAGATGTTGGGGGTAAAGGGGAGGAGGAGATGACTCCTGGCATAAGTCAGGACAGCAGGGGGAGTACACTGACAACACTGAGACTAAGAAGTTAGGAAGGGGGTTGCCTGAAGGAGAAAGCCCTGTGGTTGATCTTGTTTATGTAAGAGCCCTCCATACGGATGTCTCCAGGGTCTGGTTCTGTTTCTACTGAATGCTACTCCTCCTCTCACTTTCTTCCAGCATCATGTTTTCTAAAACCTCAGCTGAATTCATCTCTAGGTCTGCCTGGAGGCAGGAAGTTACGCAAGCTGTCCAGAGGTAACCAGAGGTGTGCTCAACACCTGTGTTGCCTAAGTCTTTGTTGGGTCTCTGATGCAGTCAGCTAGCGGTCCCCCTGATGTTGTATTCAGACTCACTCAACTTTTTAAAAAAAAAAATTTATTAAATTTATTTATTTTTGGCTGCGTTGGGTTTTCGTTGCTGCACACGGGCTTTCTCCAGTTGCAGCAAGTGGGAGCTACTCTTTGTTGTGGTGCGCGGGCTGTTCATTGCATTGGCTTCTCTTGTTGCAGAGCATGGGCTCTAGGCGCATGCTTCAGTAGTTGTGGCACGTGGGCTCAGCAGTTGTGGCTCGCAGGCTCCAGAGCGCAGGCTCAGCAGCTGTGGCGCAGGGGCTTAGTTGCTCCACAGCATGTGGGATCTTCCTGGACCAGGGCTTGAACCCGTGTCCCCTGCATTGGCAGGCGGATTCTTAACCACTGCACCACCAGGGAAGCCCTCCCTCACCTTTTTGCAGAAGAAAAATAAGAGTTTCTGGAAAGGATGTGACTCCATATCAGGCAAAATCTCATGACTTAAGGGGCGTCAAAGCCATAGGGAATCTTAGAATCCTAAGGTAACCTGGAGATGTTCTTTATGGGTTCTTGGTAATAGTCTTCCTCAATTATGTGCATTCCAACGACCTCCTCCTAGTTGGTAACCTGTCTTTTCTCTTTCTGTAAGGTACCCTTTGATGAATGGTCATGGGTACCTTGCACGGATCCTCTGGTCCATGCATCCTGCCTCCAGGGAAGCCCACCCTTATCTGCTGCTGCAGTTCCCCATGGCTTCAGCTGGCAGAGCTGTGTGGGATTCTGGGCACCAGCATAGCAAGCAGGCCTGGAGGCAGCCAGCATCAGGAATTGAGGAAGGGAGTTCCAGATGGAAGCAGCAGAGTGTGAAGATGCTTGACTGCAGGCCAGCCCTGGGGCGGGGGGAGAGGTGCGGGGGCTTGGAATGCCCTAAAAGGTTCCAGACCAGTGGAGAAAGCCTGCTAGGAAAGGCTGAGAGCATCGGCACGCAGACCCAAAGGAACGTCTGGTATTCAGTCCCTATGTTAATAAGATTTGGGGAATTACAGACTCCCCAGGATTGAAATCACCCTCACCCTAAAATTCTCATGCCCACCCTCAAGCCTCCTGCCAAGATGACCAAAGCGGTGTTTCCCAAAAAGAGGTGGAAATCTGCCACAACTCTTATGGGTCATTCCTTCAATTCCGCCTAATACTTCTATTGCCGTCTATGAAATGTCGAGAAGGATAGGAAATCCAACTTCAGATTTTTCTGGACAACCAGAAGGAAACAGGTAAAAGCAGAGGAAATGATTTACATCAATTACAACGAAATGAATAAACTTTACAGAACAGAAAGAACTTCTCAGGAGTCTGAGAGGGTGTGAGGTACAGACTATAGTCTCAAAAGTGAGTTTCCGCATTCTTTTATGGAAGAGACAACCACACTGGGCCTCGGATTCCTCATCTATAAAATGGGGGGACCATTCCCTGCCTTGTCTTACTTGATATTGCAAAGAGTAAAGTCCACTTGAGATGCTACAGACCTTACATCTTCAAAGGAAGTTTCTTATGACTTCTGCAAAGTAGAGGCTTATGAACCATGAGGTTATCCAACCAAGGACATGGGAAAATGAGGGCCCTTCACCCCTAGATCATCTTCCAGAAGCACTAGATGGGTAAATGGGGCCAGAACCATCTGTAACATGCTACCAGACTGTGCTTATCCTTTCGGCTGCCAGATGATAACCTATCCTGCTTTCAGGTAGCATGTTTTTCCTTCCCACCAGAGCAATCACGACTTGACCACTCCCAGGACTTGGTGACCCCGAGTACTCTAAGACCACTTCCCACCGGCCTCCATCAGAGAGCCCAAGTAGCAGGTGCAGACTCCTTCTGGAACCAGGGACCGGCCACATGCCCAAATGGAGGCAAAGAGAGAACATGAGGAAAGCCTGAAATACCGTCTCAACCTGTGGGTTTCAACTGCAGCTGAGGGAACCCCAGAGTCCCAGTGAGGTGTCTCAGGAGGCCAGGACTAGTTTTGGGTCTCCCACCCCTAGCTCAGCCACAGCAGCTCTGATGTTATTGGTCTTATATATTGGGGTTCCATATATGCTTTTGTTCACTAAGGGGGTACTGTGACTCTAGAAGTGTTTATAAAACTTTGTCTGCACTGATCTATTTTATAGGTAAGGAAACCAAAGCCTAGAGGTGTGAATTAATTGTACTCAAGACTTCTTTAGAATCAGATACCAAATCCAACAGAAGAATTTTATTGGGGAGAGAGTCTATGCTGCCGACCCCAAACTGAGGTAACATGCACATATATCCCATCTATCCCTATATTCTTGCTGTTTCTTCAGCTCTCCCCATTCCCTCAACTCCTAAGCACTTCTCGGACAGGTAGAGATGCTATTTAGGAAAATGTCCCCTATGTATCCTCCCTCTGGGGCACTGCAGACCTTCCCCTCAGCTCTGCTTTGTGCATCCTCCATCACTAACACTCTGTACTGTTGGTAGATTTAGGCTATGAACACCTTGAGGGCAGGTACCAGGTCTAATTCCACAAATCTGTATAGTCTCCACATTAGGTGCAGTGCCAGTAACTCAGGAGCAGCTCAATAGATGGTTGCAGGAAGGAAGGAAGGAAGGAAGGAAGGAACTTCTGCACAGACATAATCTGTTGGTTTCTCTTCCCTAAGCAAGCTAACCTCCTCCACAGTTTTGGTTTTTTTTTTTCTTTCTTCTGGGTTACAGAGGGCAAATGCTGTAAATTCTAAGGAAAAAGCTGGGCAGATGTACTTGGGAACATTTAAAAAACTAGGTTGGCACTGGAAAGGAAACAGCCCGTATATTTAGCTACCCATGGCACGCCAAGGCCTTATTGAGACAGAAATAAGCACTGTAGGAGGAAAGCTCAATTAAATATTTTTCTAAGCAGTCAGTTCTGGGCTTTGCCTGAACATGGGTACACAGCTGGGGCGGAGCACAGGACAAGAAACCCAGAGGATTCTGAGTCAGGCTCCTGAATCATCTTGGGGCTCAGCTGCTTGCAATATGAAGCTAGTGACCCCAGGGGTAGTGGCCTGATCGACTTCCATGGTCCAAAGAGCAGGATACCTTCCTCTTACGCACTTTCCAGAATCCCTGCAATGGAGGGACCCGTCATCTCCTCCACACCTATTCTTAAGTGGCACCATGTCTCTGAAATATTCTTCCTACAAGTGCTACCCAATTTTCCCAAAGCGCTTTCCATTCCTTAACACTCCCCAAGATTCTTGCCTTATCGAGAAATAAGGTTCCTGGAATGACCTGAGTGGAAACAATGACAGTTTGGGCATGGAACTCCACACACATCCTGCTTATCTCTGTTCAAGTATGCAGTACATCAATCCAGAGGCACAGGAATGACCGTCCCAAACTGACTGGGATGTGAGGATGGGCTCTCATGCTAGGCAGGGCGAGCATGAAAGAGGGTACCTGGTGGTGGCATAGGCCATACGCAATCCAGTACGGAAGCCAGATCTGTCTGCCAAAGTACACACATGTGAATAATAACAAGTATCTTTCCTTTTTCATATTTGGGATCATACTGTTTTGAAAACAGCTTTTTTCACTTAAAAACGTATCCTCAACATTTTCCCATGTCATTGAGTATTCTTCTACGACATGATTTTTAACATCTATATCACATGCTCTCATTTGGAAGTCAGACTTTACTTAGCCAACCTCCAGCTGTTAAGCATTTAGATTGTTTCCTGTTATTATAATGCTAAAATGAGCGCCCCCAGGGCGCAGCCTTGTGTTCACTTCTAATCATTTCAAGAGGCAGAATGGCCCAGTGGTTAAGAAGGACCTTGCAACTGTTCTCTCCGAATCTCAATCCCTCAGTCGTTGGACCTCGCTCAAATGACAGAACCTCTCTGGGCCTCATTTTCTTTATTTGTAAACGGAAAATTTACTCGTAAAAAGAATGAACAGTACTGACCTTATAAGATTGTCCTGAGGATTAAGTAAATTAATAAATGTAAAGTGCTTTAAAAAATGCCATCCTTAGCATAGGGTACTCTGCTCAGTATTCTGTAATAACCTAAATGGGAAAAGAATTTGGAAAAGAATAGATACACGTATATGTATAACTGAATCACTCTGCTGTACACCTGAAACTAACACAACATTGTTAATCAACTCCACTCCAATATAAAATAAAAATTAAAAGAAAAAGAATGCTATCCTTGACACTGCGTTGTTGGTTGAGAAAGTACTCAGTAAACTTTAATTATTATCTCTTTTGGGTTATGTTCTTTGACGAAGAATTTCTGCATCAGCAATTTTATAATTTTAAGGCCTTAAAGCCCAATCCCCTGGTTCTCTCTCTTTTTTTCTGGGCTCTCCTCTTATACCTCTGGTCTTGCTTCCACGTCTTTTGTTACACCCCCGTCCCTGGGACCAGGTAAGGCTGAACATTCCTCAGGTCCAAACCTCGGCAGCGTCCTTCTCTTTCACCACATCCTTGTCTTGGAGGTGTCATCCACTCCACCCCTCAGCTTTCATCACTAGGGTCCCAATCCTATGCTTCTTGCCTGCTTTGGGGTAACCACGGGAGCCAGTGCTGGCCAAAAAGTCATGAGGGCGTTTGCTGGGGATCTTCTGGAGAGATTATCCTAACTCTTAAGAAGGAGACACAAGGTTTTCTGACCATTTTTCCCCTGGACTATGCCACGTCTGAAGTCCGAGGTCTAGGCTGTGCAGCCTGAGGAGGGCAGGCCTCAGTGCTGGTTGAATGATGTCATCAAGGACCCAGACTCTCTTGTGTCTCTGCTCATCCTCTTCCACGTGCTGGTTTCTTCCAAGCAGCAAGTTGGCTGTAGCAGTCCCGGTCATCACGTTCCAGGCACAGCGACAACCAGAGGAATAGAGAGACTGCCCTTTCCCGTGGCCATTAGGAGTGCAAGACGCTTTCCCATAGGCTGCCCAGTAGCCCCCTGTTCCTGCCTCATTAGCTGGAATCGTGTCACATGGCCTTTCTTGAACCAATTAATGGCAAAGGAAATAAGGAGCCCAATCAGGGCAAGCCTAGACCTGGGAGAGGGGTCATCACCCTGAGACTACGATGATGCTCCTAGCGGCATCTCTACTGGCTCCTCTGTCCACTGGAAGTGGTGTCAAGATGAAGGACTTCCATGTAAGGCTCAAGGGACCTGCGTTCGGGTCCTGGCAAAATGGGTAGCTAGCTGGGTGACTCTGAACAAGTCACTTAACTTCTCTGGGTCAGTGTGCTCATCGGTAAAGTAGGAAGAGTAACCCTGTCTTCCTGTTGTAAGAATCCAAGGAGAATAGGTAAGACAACACTTTGTGAGCTTCAAGTTGTTCTATAAATGTAAATAAAGTGTATGAATTTTAAGGGGTTGTTTTCCTTCTTTATGAATCTACTCTCTTAGGCAACAGAGCTCTACAGCCAGTAGCCAACTCAGGGAGTCAGGAATCTGTCTCCTTCCTCTTGGCCACTCTCTTGGGCTGCCTCACCTTGTAACCCACTGTTGTATCGGCAACCCCACCACGGGTCATCTGTCCATCTCCACTCCCATAACCACAGGCCTTTTTTTGGACTGGAGAGTCTTTATTTTATTTTTTTGGCTGTGCCGCGCAGCATGCAGGATCTTTGTTCCCCGACCAGGGATTGAACACCGCCCCCTGCAGTGGAAGCACGGAGTCTTTACCACTGGACCACCAGGGAAGTCCCTGGACTGGAGAGTCTTTAGGGAAGAAAAATGTCCTGCTTACTTCAGATGCCCAGGTCTGTGTGCCTCAAATCTCACTGTCAGAGGGCTGGAATGTTGCATTCCCATCTAGAAGCTCTAGGCTGTCTTCCTTTTGAACCAGTATCCTGAGATCTGTAAAGGCCAGACAGGAAGGTTTTAGAGAGTAGCTGTTAAAAGCATAGGCTCCAGAATCAGGCGGTCTCTGAGTCAGAATATGGACCTCAATGCTCAGTAACTGGTTGATCTAAGCAAATCATTTAGCGTCTGAACTTCAGTTCCCCCATCTTTAAAATGAGGCTGTGAATGTCTGCTTCATAAGGCTGCTCTTAGATAAGATGAAACGTGTAAACCGCCTAGCACTGGTTTGTGCCTGGACTATAGCTAGAACTCGACAAGCAGCAGCTAGGCTTTCTAGTCTATTTATAACAATTGCTGGGGAAAACTCATTCTAGCTCCTCTCCGGCCCTTGAGGAGGTAGAAGCCTTGGAAAGCGGAGAAGGAGATCTAGGTTCCAGTCCTGGTGCTACCACCGTGAACTGTGTGGCCTTGGTCACCCCATTTCTCTCTCAGTTTCCGTTTCCTGATCCGCGAAGTGGTGGGAGCTGCATGGAGCGACTCTCAGGCTCCTCCTGGCGCCAGATGCTCACGAGCTTATTTTTGTGGCTTCCATGTTCTTCCATGGCAAGACTTCCAGAGTCTCCTTCTGTCCACCTGATTTTCAGAATTGGCTCCCGGGACTGTCTGTGTCCAGGAATTTGCTCCAGGGTGCTCCTCACCATTTTCAGGTGTAGACACTGCATCTCCAGATCGGTGTGGCTGCTGCCCTTCTGCTTCTGTCTAGGGGCTCCTCCTGGGTTTCCTGGAGGAGAAGCCATCCTCACCCACTCTCCAGCCCCCGCCCCAGGCTTCTGTGTCCTTTCACTTTCTCGTCTCCTGCCAAAATTCCTGGCTCCCTAAGCCAGGTAAGAAAGCGGTTTAGTCCGACCCAACCTGGCACTTTCTCAGAACCTCCCCTGCCTCTGGCACATTCCTTGTGTTGGGGCAGAACCCAGAGAGCTAGAGAATTCTTCTCCCTCCTTAGCGTGGGTCCCCGTGTTGGCATGCCAACAGCCCCAAATATTTAAAGCAATCATGAAAATGAGCTCAGAGTCCCATGCCAGAGCCTTGAAAGGAATTAGGCTAGAAACAGGACAAAGGAAGAGGTGAGGCCAAACGGAAGATGCCGTGAAAGGCACTGCCCGGCCTGCCCGGGGCCCAGCGCCCTACTCACCGGCTTCATTCATCTGCAGCCAGGCCCTGTGCTGAGCACCAGCGATGCAAAGTTAAATGCATCATCATCCCTGCCCTCGAGGAGCAACAAGTTCAGCCAGGGAAGCTGTACAAACAGAGAATCAGCTACGGAGTGGTAAGTAGGGGCAAGAGGTCACCAGAGGCACATTGGAGCCACCAAGGAAGGGGGCATCATCTCTGCCAGGGAGGTCAGCAAGGCATCTCCTAGAGCACTGGCCCAGGCCTGCCTTAGGACAGGAGTTCGCCAGGGGACAAGGCAGAAGATGTGCTTCCAGGCAGAGGGGAAACAGCAGACGCCAGTGCGCTGGAGCCTGAGACAGGGTGGAGGAGAGGGAGAAAGGGCTCATGCGTAACTGCTTTGTAAACTGTAAAAACGTCTCCACTGGCCATGTTTATGCACACGTAATGCACAGGACAGAGAACAAAATTAGCCTTACGATTTAACATTTTTTTAAATGTTGACAGGGATTGACATATATACACTAATATGTACAAAATGGAAAACTAATAAGAACCTGCTGTATAAAAAAATAAATAAAATTAAATTAAAAATTAAAAAATAAATAAAATGTTGACAGAGATGTACACTTGGCTGCGCGTAGACAGAAGGAAAGTCTTGAGCAGAAAGCCTTTATCAGAAGGGCCTTGGAGTGCGAGCCAAGCATTGTGCATGTGTAGGGAGAGCGGCAGGGCTGTGTGCCCACAGAGCAGCACCTTTCCTGTGATGAATCCAGGGAGACTGATCCCCTGCGGGAGGGGAGATGGGATTTCCCAGGTCACTTGTGTGATGGAAGAGAGTCAGCTTGGCAAACTGGGAGAGCTGGCAGCCCTCCAGGCCCCTGGCAGTGCGCAGGGAAGGTGCCAAAGTCAAAAGCAGATGCCTGAGTGAGCTGTGATTAAGGGAGCTCCAGAAGGAGAAGGGAGAGGTGGGGCAGGCCCAGTGCCTCCCTCCTGCCAGACTGCTTCCAAGTCCTCACAGTAGGGGTGGGGAGTAGCTTTGATCTGAATCTTGGTGTGCTGGGCGGCCATGGGGAAGCCTCTTTTGGAAAGAAATGAGCAAAATGAAAATGACACAAGTGATATGATCGTCAGGTGCTATAAAAAAGGACAGTTATGACCAAGACATCTGCTAATAACACTGATGCTCTTAGCATCATCTTTATTGTATTAAATGGTTCTAACGGTTACTAAGCATCTACTATAACGCAGGCTATGTTAAGCCTTATAGCCATCTTCACAACAACTTCAAGAGATCAGTATCCTTACTAATCCCATTTTACAAAGGAGGACATACCTCCTCGGAAGCCTAAATGAAGGTCCAGGATGCCCCAGAATGGGGCAGTGTGCATTTAAAAAGTGGAAAGTGTTGGAGGTTGACTTGTGTCCTACCTCCCAAATTCATATGTTGAAGTCCTAACCCCTAGTGCCTCAGAATGCGGCTATATTTGGAGATGCGGTCTTTCAAGAAGTAATTAAGTTAAAATAAGATCATTAAGGTGGGCCCTAATCCAATATGACTGGTGCCTGATAAGAAGAGGAGATTAGGCCACAGACAGGTACAAAGGGAAAACCATCTGAAGACACAGGGAGCAGATGGCCATCTACAAGCCCAAGAGAAAGGCCGCAGAACAAACCAAACCTGTCAACACTTTTGTTCCTGGACTACCAGCCTCCAGAATTGTAAGAAACTAAATTTCTGTTCTTTAAGCCACCCAGGCAGTCCAAGCAGACTAACACAGGGGGCAGGGGCCCAGGAGCACCTTAAAGGAACTCGGCAGATCAAGAATGCACGAAGCATGTGGTGCCCCTGAAGGGGAGCCGATCACCACAGGCCCTGGCCTTGGCCTTGGCTGTAGGGAACCTAAGGACATCTTAGCGTCCTCAGCTGAGCGATGAGGGTTTGCAGTTGTGCAGCAACGGTGCCATTGATGGGTGTCTTCCTTGACAGGATCAGGGCTTGAAATCAATGGGATGAAAACTGAAGTGTAAAGAGACGAAAACACTAGCTCTAAAACAAAGCGAAGACATCATAATCTTTCCTTTATATACCTTTATACACCAGACCTCCAGGAGAGGTGAGATCAAGGGGGCTGACCAATATTTCCACTTGCTTGAGAAGCAAAACTGGTGCCACAAAGGAATTCACATTCTCACCTGAAATAGACGGGAGCCCAGAGGATGGACCCTCATGAGAAACACCGCTAGGATTGGTCAGTAACTAGGTCAGCAGTCACTGTGTCTAGGTTCTTGAGTTCTTCGGAGCAAATTATCCATTAAAAGGAAGAGACGAAAATGTAGTGTTGAAGTTTGGTTAAACTAAAATTGGTCTAGTCAGAGAGTGGAGTGGGGAAGAGGGTTTCAGGAATTCAACCAGCCCCCGATGCAGCTGCTGTAGAGACCCAAGTTGCCCTGGAATCTGCAGTAGATATGGAAATTACCAGAAGTACAGAAGGAATGGGGGCTCCAGGTTACAGGGTGGGGAGGATGGAGATGGAGGAGTCAGGGAGAGGCATCTGCAACTTTTAAGAAAGCTGGATTTCTGTGTTGAGAATAGACTTTATTTTTTATTTTTTTTGGCCAAGCCATGAGGCACGCAGTATCTTAGTTCCCCGACCAGGGATTGAACCCGTGCCCCCTGCAGTGGAAGTGTGGAGTCCTAACCACTGGACCGCCAGGGAAGTCCCGAGAGTAGACTTTAAGGTAGGTACAGGCTACTTGCACAAGGAGAAGGCTAGCCAAAGAAATAAGGAGGAGGTGCTTTGCAAACTGGGCTCTGAAGGAAGAAGGATCTGGAGCTTAAAGGACAGAGGAAGGTGCTTTTTCCCTTGAGAAGTGTGAGAGAGAAACTCAAGAAGGTTCAGCGGCAGGAAGTCCTCAATGAAGCGTTTAAAAATTTCCCTGTGTCCTGGGATTTTAACGGGGAGGATCGCTTGGTCAGATATCTTTGGTGAGAAGTGGCGCTAACTAACAGAGACAGAGCTGACAGTAGTGGGGTGTGGAGTGAGCCACGAGAATTCAGCAGGCGCCTTCCTGGGCAAAGGGGGAGCGGGGATAAAGGGTCGTAAAAGAGGCCTGCTGGATTTTCAATCAGACCTGGAGTGTCAAGTTGCAGCTCAAGTGATATCCAAATGTCTCGTATTTCTATTTGATCATTTCCACACTTAACTTCCAGCGAGCAGAGCTCACCATCTGCACAATGTCAGGCCAAAGAAATAAAACCCAAGAGGAAATTGCACTCCAGTGCAGCATAATCGGTCCGATACGCCTGGGATATTAGCTGAGACATGTGTGTCTTCACTTATCTAAGTACTAACATCTTGACTGTTTCGAAGCAGGACGTTTCCCATTTGGTCTGGCCGAGAGGCAGCTCCAAAATCAGCCGTGAAGTGGCAGCTTTCCGGTCTCGCTGAACTCCTCTCCCCGGCTCCTACATCATATTTCTCCCCAGTCGCTGCAGATGATTCTCATGTGTTGACAGGTTATACGTTTCAAGACAAGACACCAGCGGGAGTCCGGGTCTGAGCAAGAACCAAACAGTGCAGCAGGGAGGCAACGTGAGATGGATGTTAAGTGACAGGGGCAGGAGGGGACCTGCCCCCTCTTCCCAGCCGGCTCTCTTCTTGGCCCTGCTGACGTGTCCTCTGCAGCCCATGGGCACAGTGGCCCATCTCAAACAAGTCACGTAAACTCTTCAAACCTTAGTTTCTTCCTATGAAAAGCAGGCTCAGCAATGCCTACCTTGTAGGGCAGTAGGAGAAGCTCCAAACACAGCACCTGGCACACAACATCAAGAAATGCTTTGAAAATAATACTAATAGTGAACGCTTGGGAATTCCCTGGTGGTCCAGTAGTTAGGACTCCTCGCTTCCACGGCAGGGGGCAAGGGTTCGATCCCCGGTCAGGGAACTAAGATCCCGCAAGCCAAAGGGCGCGGCCAAAAAAAAAAACCAACAGTGAACGCTTATATCATGCTTACTGCATGCCAGGAATGGTCTTCATTTATACGTCTGATTTAATCCTCCACAACCGTGTAAGGCAAATTCCATTATTATCTCCACTTTACAGAGGAGGACGGTAAGGCACAGAGGGGTTCTGTAACTTGTGCATGGTCACAGGGCTGGTAAATCTGGGATTCGAAGTCAGGCAGTCTGGCTCCAGAGGCTAGGTGTGAATAGATAAAAGGAGTGAATTAAGCAGCTGGTGTACTGGTGTACAGATGGACAAAGAACGTGGATCCCCATGAACTCCAGGAAGGGGCCGCTTATCTAAGCAGCACATTGATGACCTGCAGGCTGGAAGGTCCCATCCCAGCCCCACGGCGCTTAGGAACGCCGGTTAATCATCTAATGTTGCTGTGCAGTGGCCTCACCGACTCCAAGCTAGAGGTGAAGGCTATCTCCCTCACTGAGACAGGGATAGTATTTGCTATAATTTGGAAAGTTAGAACTGGAAAGGACCCAGAGATCTTTTCCAGTTCTAACTGGACATTTGAGGGAACTGAGGCAAGAGACCGGAAGTGACGGGCCCAGGGTCACACAGTTACCTGCTGAGACAGGACCCGCATCCATGCCCAGTGCTGTTTTCACTACACCATATGGCCTCTTCTTCATGCCAGGAATAGTCCTATCTGAAGGACGGAAGAGCAATGACAGACAAAAAAAAGCAAGCTTTTTTGAAGAGTTGAATACATGAATACATGGCAGATTGCTTTACAATGGAAAGGTCTTCTTTTGTTGCGAGAAGTCTCTACTTATGTAAGTCTGGTGACATCATCAGGCTTTGCCTCTCCTCTTGCCTGAAGGCTCAGGGAGATGCACGGACGCACAGAGCGAACCGAACACTGGTATGCACCCTCCTCGGCCAAATGGGCCACTTGCTGTTCCCCAACTGGCACAGCCAGAGTGGACTTTCTGGGCTTGAGCCACTTGAGGGCAGTGGGTCAAGTTCTCGCTCCCACATCAGCCAGGCCTGGGTGTGATTCTCCATCCTCAGCTCATCAGGGTGTGACGTTTGGCAAGTACCTTAACAGTCTCCCTGACTCCATTTTCCATTTATCAAATGGGGAAATAATCCCCTCCTGTGGGGTTACAGAAATGAGATTAACATATGTACAGAAAGCATTTAGCAGAGGTCCTGGCACTCAGTAAATGGGAAACAGGATTACCTCCCTGGAAGGTCTTATTCCACAGGCTGTTATGATTTATGGTTGTTTGGGTTTACATCTTATCTCCCTCCTAAGGAGATACCCATCTTAATGGCAGGAACTGGGCCAAGCTCATCTTTCCACTCCTGCTGCGCCCTGAGCCCCGCACAAAATCGGTGCTCGGTGAGCACGCATTCAGTCGGAGTGAACTGGACACAAGCAGGATGAGTTCATTGTAACCAGAAGCAGGGGTTACAGCTTTTGTAAAGAGCCGGTGCTGACTGCCATTCTAAATAAGCTTCAGAGGTTCTGGGTAGAAATGGAGAGTGGGGAATCGCTCATGTCGACTGAAAAAAAAATGCACAACCTAAAATTTGAGAGTTATGTTTCATTCGGCAGACATTCTGAGGACTTCAAGCCCGGAACACAGCATCTCAGATAATGCTGAGAAACTGCTCTGAAGAGGTGAGGGAGGAGCCAGGATGTATAGGAGTTTTTGCAACAAAAGACCAGGTAGTGGGAACATCAAAAGATTACTGTTAATCAAAGAAATCTCAAGTTAATGAATTTAGCGCTTTTCTATGTATGGGAAGATACAAAGTCTGGGCTCATTGAAATCATTCCTTTGATATGCACCTCAGGTATCTGGGGCCAGTATTCTGCACTTTCTCATCCTGAGTCTCCTCAGGGTGAACTGTCAGGGCAGCTGTAATGTGGTGGCTTGATGGCTGCAATATCCTCTGTTTACGGATACGGCAGGCGATATTTTAGTTCACACTCACAACTCTCATTACTAGTTTTCTTATGAGTGATAAACACAATAATGGTAACCTCCACCTACAGAGGACTTCAAATAGTCCACATCAAGTTCTTCACACCCTCTACCTCATGTCATGCTCACTGAGCTAGGCATCATTATCCCTATTTGAGGGAAAGGAAACTGAGGCTCCAAGAGATGACATCATCTGCCAAAGGTCAGATGGCAAGTGTACATCTGAGCCGGGGTTTGACCCCAAGCCTGTCTGACTCCCAAGTCCATGGTCTAAGTTCAGGGGCTGAAAAACTCCCTCCCACTGTCTGGCCCTGTGCCTGTTTCTATATGGCCATCAAGCAAAGAAGCGTTTTTACACTTTTAAATAGTTGGGGGAAAAATCAAAAAGAGACATATTTTTTGACACATGAAAATTATATGATATTCCAATTTCTGTGTCCATAAATAAAACTCTATTAGAATGCAGCTACATCATGTCACGTATGTATTGTCTGGCTGCTTTTGTGCTATAACAGCAGTGTTGGAGTATTTTCAGGAGAGACGATGTGTCCCTTAAAGGTTAACTATCTACGACCTGGCTCTTTACGGAAAGAGTTTGCTGACCCCTGCTCAATGCCATGCTACCTCTTAAAGATAAACTTCCTGCCAAGAAAACATCCCTTTTCACAAAAGTACCGTTATAGAAAGGGCAGCTGCTCTTGCAGCTATGAGCATTGGTCCTAGACTCTGCCTTTCCCTATGCATGCCAAGCCAGCTCTGGGTTCTCACAGCTATCACCAGCTCCCGGTGCAATTCGAAAGGCAGAGCTGGGGGCAGTGTCTGGACTCTGCCAGGCAGGGACAGGCTGGAGCAAGCCTGGAAGGAGTGGGAAAGGGATTTAGACACAGAAGTCAGCCCGACTTCTTTAATACCTTCGCCCCCTTGATTCGCGGTTTCCTGCCACATCTTGTTCAGCTATGAACGTGCCCAGGCGCCAAGCAGGGACAGGCGGGCCAGAACCGATGAAAGCACAGGGGCCCCATGCCTCACAACATTTTAGCTGGCTCCCACCTTGGAGGAGGACAGAGGCCCAGCTCAGAAGAACCTCTCTGGGGAGCCTCAGGCTATTCCCTCCCTGTCCTCCTCCGTGAAACTTGAGCTTGGCCTAGCTGCTCTATCCCCAACCCGACCCACGCAACCGACGCAGCTGCGAAAAGCAGGCCTCTCCTTCACGCTGCATAACCACTCTGGGGGAGTCTATAACACCCTCTGCCCTTCCATTGCCCCCCTGGGGGGTGAGTTCCAAAGAGCAGATTTTGCTCTCTGTGGCACTCCTTCATTCAACAGGATATTTGAGCACCAGCTATGTCCACCTCTGTAGAGATATGAAGGAAGTAAAAGTAACGGAGGAGCTTTCTATTTGTTTCAGGATACAGATGCGCCACATGGAGAAGCTACAGAACAATCCGGGCAAATTCAGATCCCTGTACAAATGCTGAGTGCCAGTTATATATTTGGCGTGCTCCAAGTGCTTTCACATCCATGCTTTTACTTAAGTCTCAAAACACTCCTGTGGCCCAGGCATCCTTAGGCCCATTTTACAGATAAGGAAACTGAGAATCTCAGAGTTTGCCTGATCAAATGGCTTGTTAAGAGGTGAAGCTAGGCTTTCCATGCAGGTCTCATTGGTTCTAAAACATGTGCATCTTTGAAAAACGGGGCTACCCCCACGGGGTGCAGTTGGGTGCCTGAGTGGGTGCAGCATGGCGAAGGAAAAAAGTCTTTTTTTTTCTTTTTGGCCACGCGGTTTGTGGGATCTTAGTTCCCTGACCAGGGATTGAACCCGGGCCCCCCCGCAGTGAGAATGCCGAGTCCTAACCACCGGACCACCAGGGAATTCTGAGAAAAAAAGAGTCTTAATTGAACCCTTATATAGCAGCTGAAAGAGCACTGGATCAGCAATCAAAAATTCTTCCAGACCCAGCTCTGCCTTTTAATTAGCGATATGCCCCTGGGTGAGATTTTTTTTTTTTCATCCCTGGGTCTCAGGGGATGAGTGAAACTACAGTGGAGAAGCTGGACCAAGTGATCTCAAAGCACTACCCACCTTCATTGCTTCTCTCTGTATCTACTTCACAGGTGCTGCACTTTGGCACAGGAATCATCATTTAGCTCTGGCCGTGAATCACAAGGCTCAACCCTAGTGCCTGTATCAGAACCTTAAAAAGACAGAGAATCTCTCATAAAACTCAGATAGTTGAGCTATATGGGCTCATTTGGCAATGAGAAGGGAGTGGAAATGGGGTGATGGGGGCAGGGCAGGGGGCAGAATTCTAACCATGTCTCTTTCTATTGCCTTCGAATTTTCCCTCCCTGCCCACCACCTTTTTTTTTTTTTCCCAGTACGCGGGCCTCTCACTGTCGCGGCCTCTCCCTTTGCGGAGCACAGGCTCCGGACGCGCAGGCCCAGCGGCCACGGCTCACGGGCCCAGCCGCTCCGCGGCACGTGGGATCCTCCCGGACCGGGGCACGAACCCGCGCTCCCTGCATCGGCAGGCGGACTCCCAACCACTGCGCCACCAGGGAAGCCCCCCACCACCTTTTAACTTTTTGAATCACGTAAAGGTGGTACTCATTCAAAAAATAAATTGAAAAATGAACAAAAGGAGTTGATTTACAGAAAATTATTAACTCAAATACTATCGAGGCGAAATGTGGATATGGCAGCAGTCATGAAGGTCCTGTGCAAGTGACTGGTACAGAGAAGCTCTGTCCCTCTCTGTCAGCACCCTGCCAATTGTGCCTTGGTCTGCTTCCTAGTAACTGACTGATTGATTATTGGTCACCCTTTAAATCTCATGGGCCGAACATAAAGTGGTAAGAGAAGAAAAAAACAGCAAGACAATTCACAGATTTTTAGATGGAGAAGAAGCTGAGAGAGCTTCTAACTCAGCGCCCTCACCAAACAAAAAGTGTTGGGGATGGAAGGCTCAAGGCTTGTCAAGGGTCGTTGGCAGCACTAAGACCTCCCTAAGCCCTGGGCCCTTGTTCTTTTGGAGGCTCTATCTCCCAGCAAGCATGTCCAAATGCACCCGCATTGAATAAATGTTGTTCGTATAATCTCTAAAGCATAATTCTAATTTTGCTTTTGAAGTGGTTTGACTCTTGTTTTTTTTATTCTTTTTTTAAATTTTTATTATTTATTTTTGGCTGCATTGGGTCTTCGTTGCTGCGCGCGGGCTTTCTCTAGCTGCAGCAAGCGGGGGCTAATCTTCATTGCAGTGTGTGGGCTTCTCATTGCGGTGGCTTCTCTTGTTGCAGAGCACGGGCTCTAGGCGCACGGGCTTCAGTAGTTGTGGCACGCGGGCTCAGTAGCTGTGGCCCGCGGGCTGAGACTCAACGAAGAGTCTCCGCAGCATGTGGGATCTTCCCGGACCAGGGCTCGAAGCTGTGTCCCCCGCATTGGCAGGCGGATTCTCAACCACTGCGCCACCAGGGAAGCCACGGTTTGACTCTTAGTAATGTAAAATTTATGGTTGCTTATGATTCCTGAGTATTTGAATAATTGTGTTCCCTGGGATTGCTGCAAAAAACGAAAACCTCAATAAAAGTTGTTTTCCTAGGAAAATTCTAAATGCTAAATTTCATAGTTAATGAAGGTGACATAAGAAGTTTTAATTAAACGTATATTAACTTTGATCTTGCAATTTCCTTTGGTATCATCTTTGCTCATGACTTAAATTCTCCTAATGCCTGCAAAGCTCCTAAGTAACAGGCACTGTGGGCTGGTGGCAGCAGAGGTGGGAACCCACTCCCACTGCCTCCCAAACCGCTGTACCCCCTGAGAACACTGGCACTGACAAACAGAGCCCGTCTCCTGCCCACTCCCACCTACACGGATGCTGCTAATAGTGCAGGTGATGGGAGCCCAGGGGGTCTATCCCCCCACCATTCCTGAAATAACCTGCTGTGGAAGGGGGCTGTCCCTCCCTCTTTCAGCACCTCCCTCCCATCAGCCCTTCCGGCAACTCCATAAATCATCAAGGCTCTGCACAAAATTCCCTTCCAAGGTTTCCCAGAAAGAATCACTATTAAGTAAAAAAAAAAAAAAAAAAAAAGGTAAGGGTGGTGCTTCTTAGAGGTTGACCCAGGCATGAGGAGAAAGAAACCAAGAATGTAAGCTGGGGACTGCAAGCTGATGCCTACCAGGTTTTGTTTTCAATAACAGAGTTCTCAGGCTGCCTCTTTTTCATTTCCATTTGCAGTTGGGGGGTGGGGAAGGGGGAGAGCTTTGGAGTGGGGTTCGGTGCTGAGAATATACATACAACTGAAGATGAGTCAAGGCTGGAAGCATCCAGATGACCAAGATGAAAAGCTTCCCAGGGCATAGAGTCACAACTTCTATTCTCTTTAGGGACCCAAGAGATGACTGCAGGGCAAGACAAAGAGTCTGAATCTGTCTGTTTTAACAGGATGTGGCAGCCCAGGGACTGCTATGTAACTGCCCCTACTCCTATACCTCAAGGAGCACACAGGAGACAGAGGCACCCAATTAGATATGCACTTATTGTCCTTGGTATGTACAAGTGTCAATGCATTATTCACCACCTGCATCTTTTATCCACTTAATTAAATCCTGTACTTGCTCAGTGCTTAGCCTGCGTCCCTCCGACACAGGCCCCGTGAGGTCCCAGAAAGCACTGGTCTTAGCTTAGTCCATGCAAATACAATAATAATAACATTAACAGCTAAAACTCATGGGCTTTTTTCTTGTGCCGGGTGTTTTGCTAAGCACTCCATTCATACCTCATTTAAATCTCAGAGTACCACACTGAGATAGGGATCGTCATTATCTCTGTTTTACAGGTGGGGAAACTGAGGTTTGGAGAAATTAAATATCTTCCAAGAGCCAAATAGCTAGGGTCAGAAAAACCCAGGCAGTCTGGCTCAAGCCACTCTTTGAACCAGTCCCCTTCACGGCCTCATTAGCTGACTTCTGACTGTTATTTCAGGTTTGCTGGTGACCTGTGCTCGTGCTAAGGACTAAGATTAAAAACCCTCTACTGGACTCAGAGTGGTCACTCCTAAAGCACCTGTTCTCAGGGGCTCCATGTCCCCATTCTAACTCCACCTCACTCCCCCATGGCACTTTCCTACCATGCAGCTGGCACTAGCTTAGCTTTGCATACCCTCTCTCCTTTGAGTCTCAGCCTCCCTATGAGGTGGGCAGGGCAGGCCTTTTATCCCCACTCAACACAGGGAACTGGGCATAACAGGGATGGAGAGACTTGTCAAAGGTCACTGCAAGCATTCGGTACAGCTGGAATTCTAGCCCAGTTTTCTACAGCCAAAGCCACCTCCTATTGCTGGTACTACATCTCAAGGTCATGAGGAGGAAGGGAAGGAGACTCTCTAGGGTCCTTGGTTCTATGGCTTGTCCTCCTCTCACCAGAGGTCAGAAAATAGCTCTCTGGGATTCTCCAGAATGACTGACAACGGTGATTCCTTCCCAGTCAAGACTCTCCCCTTAATTATCTGTTCCTTCGGGTTATGCAGTTCCCCCAACTGGTCTTATGCTCAAAGCACAAATGTGCCCCAGGGGAGAGTAACACAGTAGCTTCCTAATTCTTTCATGTTGAGAGAGTTCACGATCCCTTTGCGACAGAAAGGAGCCCACTGAGCTAAAAGTGAGGCAAGGCGACGGGTAAAGGAGACGGCAGAAGGGAGAGGAGGACTGTAAGTCGTAGAAAACTCCTCTAGAGTTTTGCCAAAGTTGGTCCAGCACACTGCAGACAGACTGCTGAGTTCAGGGAGTGGGGGCAGGAGGCCTCCATCTTCTCTTCTGCTCTCTCTCCCTCACACTCATTCTCGTTGATCTGGTGGTGTTAAAGCGTGCCAGGATTCAAGAGGGGGTTCATGGGGCTTTCTTGAAGGAAAGTCAGAGGCAGTCTGGCTGTTAATGAGGCAAATTATTCACCAGGGTCTTTAGAGTCACAGGAATAATCCCAAAGACTAAATTCTCAAAGAAGTTCATCATTTTTCAGCACAGATAGCTTACCAGTTACCTTATGCGACCTTGGACAGATGGCCTACCCTCTCCAAACTCAGTTTCCTCAACTGCAAAATGAGGCTAGAAGAGACCTACCTCCTCAGGATTGGGTGACGATCAAATGAGATAATCTAAGTTCTTTGTCAACTCTAAGCCAACAGAGAGATGTCATTATTCCTCATTCACTAATCACCTTTACCCCTAATTGGCTGTTGTACACAAAGTGAGTACCAGAATCTGCCATTAAATTGTTTTACTGGAAGAGATAAAAAGGCAACACAAACTGAAAAAAAGGTTATAGCATAAGAGAGCAGACAGTCCTGGACTGAAGTCAACAGCAGCCTGGACAAGGAAGCGCCAAGTTCTCTAACCTTTGCACCACACCTCAAAGGGCATTGGCCCCTGACTCACAGGTAACACAAATATTTTTTACTCCAATGTATTTCTTCGTTCAATACACTCATCCTGCTCTCCCTGGGGCCTCTCCACATTTATCAATATTATGACTGCCTTTTAAACAGTAACCTGAGTGGGATAAAAATATCACAGTCACTTACTTAAAATGCCAGCTTCTGGGTTCCATACCTAGAGACTCTGGGGTGAGCCTCACAATGGGTGACCCCAGACCCATTCTTTCAGACCCTCTGCATCGGTTTAGTTAAGTCCCAAAGGGCACGGACCGTGTCATTTAACTACCCAGAATATCGTCAGTGCCCAACACTGAGAAATGACGCTTGCTAATAAACAAGAAACACCAGGAAGTCTGAACACTTGCTTCTTAAAAGACGTAACGCTTCGTCCCCAGTATCATTTCACAACTTCAACCAGTTGCATAACTCCCACCCCTCCTTAAGAATGAAATTCCAGCCACGTCAGTTTTCCGGTAATGAACTTTTCTGACACCCCCAGGCTGGATTAAGTGGCCCTCCGTTGTGGTTCCACAGCTCCCAGACCAGACCAGCACTTACCGTATATTCTATTGGTCAACTTAACTGTTCATCTTCCCCCCACTAGCAAAGAGTTTGCCCCCTTCCCTGAGGACAAGTGCTGTGTCCCCTTCTCTTTTGTGTTTCCACAATCTAGACTGGTGACGGCACTAAATCAGCAGTCGTTAATGAAATGAACCACAAAGGGTATGGAATGGGATGGGACAGGCGGTAAGCACTTCGAGATGGAAGAGGGGTGAGAACCCTCCCTCTGTGATGTTCTAGTACAAGGACCCTGTGTCGTTGTTTTCAAGGACTGGAGATTTTTTATCTTGTCTGTGGTTTGGGGGTTTTGAGAAATTGTTTCAAGCAGTGGACATCAAGAGATGCTCCTTTTAATGCCGTGCAAGTGTCTCAGTTTTTCACACTAATTTTGACATCTTGAAGCAGCTGTTTCAAATTAGCTCATATCAGAGGATCACTCACTCTGAGGTTCTATTTGCTTATGTAGCAAATTGTCATAAATTGTATTACTTTTCACCCATGTCTGGTTACCTCCTGTAAGGGGATCACGCTTACCCACATTGTTGAACTCCATACGGCCATGTGACTTACTTTGGCCAAGTATTGTGGGCAGAAGTGAACAGAAGCACCTCCAGATGAGGCTGTAAGAGTAATTTTAGGCTTCAGATGCCCAGGTACCAGAACAAAGATCATGATAGGAGCAGAGCCCCAACTGACCCACAATGGACAAAGAGTGTGGGCAAGAAATGAACATTTTTTTGCTGTAAGCCCTGGCATTTAGGATTTGTTACTGCCACATAACCTGGCATTTCTTGGCTCGTGTCCAGATACCCACACGTCCCCTTTTTTTAATCAATGAAAATGTTCACACGAAATATATTTCTTTTTTTTTGGCCACGCCGCGTGGCATGTGGGATCTTAGTTCCCCAACCACGGATCGAACCTGGGCCCCCGGCAGTGAGAGTGCCGAGTCCTAACCACTGGACAACCAGGGAATTCCCAGAAAATATATTTCTTAATATATATACCTCTGTGGGTCTCAGTTTCCATGTCTGTAAAATAAGGGAAAGAATAATAACATAATAATAATATCAAATGTTAATTAAATGCTTATCATGTGTCAGGCTGAGTACTTTATTTATTTATTTATTTATTTTTTTGGCTGTGCAGCATGCAGGATCTTAGTTCCCTGACCAGGGATTGAACCCATGCCCCCTGCCGTGGAAGCATGGAGTCTTAACCACTGGACTGCCAGAGAAGTCCCAGGCTGAGTACTTTAGAAAAAGTATCTCATTTTATCCTTACAACAACCCAATGAGGTAGGCATTATTATTATTATTATTATCATTATACAGACAAGGGAACAGAGGCCTGGAGAGGTTAGGAAACTTGCCCAAGGAAATAAAGATACTAAGAATAATTAGTGATGGAATGAAATGATCTGGCACCAGAGCCTATTCTCCTGACTTTTGTGCTATATCTGTGGGGTCACCTCTAAGATCCTGTCCATCTGGGACCCACTAAGACTCTGTGACATTGCCGTATGGTAACAGCTGCCCTAGGTCTTCAATTTTGAAACCAAGACCCATTTCCACCACTGCCCTTCTCTTGCAGGTTTAAGAAGATCATTTGTGCTGTGCTTTGAACATCTTGGAGGAAGCCACCAGAGAAATGGAGGGGATGCCCCAGGCCACAGAGGAGGATGTGCCTCCCCTGGGTTCAGGGTCTGCTCCAGTTACTTTCCTCTCCAAAGTTGCTGCCTTGTTGTGTGAGAAGTGTGCCACCAAAGCAGAAAGCCTTCCTGCTCTTGCCGGCAGATTTTTACAGAGAGATGGAGATCACTTACTGGAGAAATGGTAGCCAGGGAGGGGGCTTCCTCTGGGGGAGGCCGGGATGAGGAGGTGTGGCCTCATTGTGTGGCTCTGGACTCAGGTTTGCAGCCCCAGGTCACAGGGAATTTTGTTCATTTTATCCTACTAATCCTCACAACAGGCACACCTCAGCCCTCTAAGAAAGGAGCAAGGCATAAGAATTTTCCCTAGTGGAAGCCCAACTCCTTTCATAGAATGACATTGGAGGAACACACACAGACGTCCCATATCTTGAGCCCAGTGAGACCCTGCAAGGAACCTGCATCCATCTCCCTTCTTCTGTTAAGGCAGAAAGGCTGTTTTGAGAAGACATTTTCATTCTCTCTTGATGACCTGGCTCTAGAGATTGAAAAAAGCTCAAGAGTCCAACTGACCTGAAAAGAAACTGGTTCCTTCAGAAGAACAGAAATGCCAGACTAAGGGCCTCCAGAGTCTCTCAGCCAGAGGGCAGTAATGAAGCTCTCACCCATAAACCTGTCCCCAGAACAATCCTGAACTCCTTCCAAGACTCTTGCAGACTCAATCCTGGGGTCCTGTCATGGAAAGAGCCCAGAAGTAGACTCTTGGCTCTGTCATCATCTAGTTGTATGACTGTGGGCAAGCCACGTGACTTCTCTGGATCTGCACCTCCTTCTCTGTGATGATGGAGTTGGATGAGACAACCTCTAAGTATGCTCCCAGCAGTATGATTCCAGGATGCCATGGGGCCTCTGGCTCTGGGACCATACTGGCATAACTGTCTTGCCTGACCGTTAGCAAGAATGGCATCGTTGGTTTACCTCCTCCCATCCACTCCACCTTCCCTAAGTGCTATTGGAAGACTGGTGTCTCTTAACTTCTGTCCCTCTACCTACCTTCCAGCCACATCTAACTCTCCTCCTGTCCCCACTACCAGTGCGTACAACCTGTGGAGGGGAAGTACAGATGGATGCCACCAAAGGTCATCAGCCACTTTGTTTTGACCCTCAGCAGCTCTGGCAAAGGACACGGCAGAATTGCTGTTGGGGCGTATATGAGGATTTCACTCACCTGCCTTCTCCTCATCTTCCGTTAGCTGAGTTCACAGAGATTTGGTTCCATTTTGGCATCCCTAAGAGTAGAGTTGAAGCATGAGAGGGACAAGATGGATTTTTTTAGGGCCCTAAGCAATATGATGTGAGTAACCCCTCATGTTTTTCTACGAGAAAGAGTTCTACCAACGGCTGATGGTCAATGACATCAGCAAATCAACCCCCTGCTCAGGCTCGTCTGATCACAACTCCAGTGCCCCCCATTCAGATGCTCTTCACCATGCCTTCCTCTGGGCAACTAAATTCTTACTCCCTCCCCTGCAGGGGAGTGTCCTGCAGTACTCCCCCCTACCCCCAGCTGATCTGGGCCCTAACTCATTGGTGCTGACTCAAAGAAAAGCAGACCCCTCAGGCAGCCGGAGGGTGGACCTGGGCCAGAGCCTGCAGGAGTGGGCAGGAGGGCAAGCAGAGGCAGGAAACCCATCAATCAGCCTGTCACCAAGTCTTTGCCGATCCCCTCCCCCACTCCCTACCAGGACTTGGTCCCATGCTGAGCCGCACAGTGGGGTCCCAGAGACGGAAGGGGAGAAGACAGGAGTCTTTATTTTGTAGCAGCTAAAGATGTAAAGATGGCGCTCATTCTTTTTGGGGGTCCATCCCCAAGTGTGCTAACCCACCGTCACTCACGGGAGGAAGGTCTGAGTACTGCCGGTAAAGGCTGCCACAGTGGAGTTTAGGGAAAGGGGCAGCCAGGATAGAGTTTTGAATCTGTATTTGCAAAGTGTTATACATAAAAGTGAGATAATGTCAGTTGTTTATAAGAGAGGAAGCAAATGGAAATTACGAGGAGCGTTTAATGCCCTCAAATCGACACCCTTGGTGCTACCATTGCCACCGGCCCCCCCTTTTCTCTCCTACAGACTTGCTGGGTATGGGGTAACTCCTTTGAGTTAAAGCACTGTGTTTTTAAAATGTCCCTGCTAAAATGAATCAACTATGCTACTCTGAGAGAGTCTTTTTAACCCTGTTAGTACCCAGGATTGCATGTGCAGAGAGGGAATACAGGTCCATAAAAGATCCACAGAAAAGTGACTTTGCGATGAGGAGGATAAACTTTAGAACCCCAGAGCCCTAAGCAGTGAAATCGTGACTCAATGACTTACCTTGTGTAACTGAACTAGGGGCAGTTAGTCAACTCCTTTGAGGCTTAGTTTTCCCATCTAGAGAAGAGGAGTAAAGCAGCAACCTCCACGGAGCCTCGGTAGGAGAGGCACAGCACTAGCACTGCATAGGCACTCTGCAGCCACTGAGTAAAGACGAGAATGGGGAGAAATGAGCCCGTGGGCAGGGAGCGCCAGAGGAAACGGCCCTTTCTCGTCCTTCTGAGGCCGGGCTTGACGAGCAAAGCGCACCCAGGGCTCCCTCTGCTGTCTAGTCTTTACACCCATCTTCCCGCATCAAATACAGCGTGCCCAGGGTCCTGGGTCTGGGGCGCAGAAGGGGCACGTGCCCTAATGTAATCAGTGGGGTCCTGTTTGCACTTTGCTAACGTTATTTCTTGAAAACTTTCTTTCCTTTCCATTCTGCTGTTCCTCCCCTAATTTTATGCCTTTGTCTCATGCCTAGGGTGGCCCTCCCATCACCAAAGTCCTCCACGATATATCACTCTCAAAAAACCTCAGTCTCTTTATCTGTAAAAAGAAAATGTTCTCTGAAGTTGAAGCCAGTAAAATAACAGAGTTAAAGTTCGATAACGTAACTTCTAGGTTCAAAGTTCTTCCTTTTTCCACATTACCACCTCTCTCTGAAGTGTGTGACCTTAAACATAACATTTAACTTCTCTAAGCTTTTTCCTCATCTGTAAAATGGAGGAAACAACTGTATTCATCCCATGAGCTTGGTGTGAGGAGAAAGGGAGACAATGAAGGAGCCAAGGAGAATCGACAACAGAAAGGGCACAGTCAATACTTGCTATGATCTTAAAGCACAGTGTGTTCAAGTAACTGAAGCAAGTTAGGTGCTTAGAGTGGAAACAGGACATGAAAACAGATAAGACTGGAAAGGTAAACAGGAGTCAAGTCATGAAGAGCATTGGAAAATATGGTCCCACGGTCACCCAGCGCAGGCTGTCGTGAGGATTACATGAGTTTATACGGGTCAAGCCCCTAGAACACAGTCAGGCTCACCACCAGGCGCATGTGTCAGGTACTCCTGATAAAACCCTCCTGCTACTAATCATGACTTACAACGAAAGCAGGGCAATCTGTGAGCAGAACAGCCTTGGGTCGATGAGTTAAGGAATAGTTGCTTGAAGGAGAAAAGACTTAGAAAAAAGAACATCAGGAAAGAGAAGTGAAGACCCCCGTCAACCCTGTAATACCGGCCTTTGAATTTTAACAAATTACACCATTTCATGTGCATGTGTACACACTCATGCGCGCACACACACACAGCTCCCTCTCAAAAGAGAGAAGCCCCTCTCCTACTGGCTCCCTTTCAAGCCATACCTCCACCACTCAGCAACCTGTTGGCTCTGCCCAGTGGTAGCGCCATTAGGGCATCTCCCTGCGTCAGTGTAGTCTTTTGACCTGCTTTTGGGGGGCCATGCTCTCACTTAGGTTCGCCCACTGGTTTGTGTCTTCATTGCTCTAGTTACTCAATTGGAAAGCCCAGTGTTTTTGACAGTGTATTTATTTAATACTTCCCTCCTGTACTGACCTTCTGAAAGGGAAAAAAAAATTCTTGAAGACTCTGAAAATGTGGTTAGAGACCTGAACACCCTAAGTTTGACAAATGGTTGATAAATAAAATCTTATTCAATTAAATGCATTATCACTACAGAAGAGTTTTATTTTTATTAACAAAATGAAAATACTAAATTAAAATGTTATCTTCAAACTAGCAAACCCTAGAAAATACACCCAAGTTCATCTTAATTATATATTAGTGGGTTGTTTGTGCCAAAAGACCTGTAATTACTAAATCCTTTGGTCTTTTTCTTTACTTAGTCTGCTTGGTCACATGATGACATTATGGAAATTTAAAAATAACTTAATACTTACTAAACTGTAATTTTACACAAGCGCTTAACCATTTTATATATGCCCTCAAGATGAATCTTCCAAACCTTACACTTCATTGCCAGGCTATGTTCCTTTCTTGTGGTTATATTGTATCACCCCCTAGTGTTATATATGATGCTTGCAGCCAATACATGATGTCAAATCTCTGCTTTACTGAAGGCATGAATATCTGTAGATAAGTACTTTCTTGATTTATAGATTAGGTTTCCAAAGAATATATGTAAATCCATTGGGTTCCAAGGCCAAAGTGCACTATATAAATCTTCAAAAATATCTAGAGAACTAGTGACTATACCATGATACCTTATGAAAGGTGTTTTCCAAAGTCACTGCACAAAACATATAGTGAATATAGTGTTATAAAATCAACAATGATTATTCTGTTTTCCCCTGCTGACATTTCTAGAGAGACATCAATGTTTAATGTCAATCCAGGAAAATGGAGCGGCAGGCTTCAGTAACGGAGAACAAAACCATCGACAAAGAGATGGCTCTAGTTGCACTTAAAAGGTTAATTTCTTTTAATGATTAGCATCTATTACTATTATATCTTGAGCTGCTGAAATAGTTCGTGATATTTTTTAGTTTTTTTTGCTTCACAGAATTTAATTAACATGTTTTCTGGCTTATAATGACTCCAGCTTGCTGGAGTCTTGTTCATTGGCATTGACTTTGTAGAATTTATCAGTTCTCCTAATTTCCTCTAAATTCTTCTATTAATTCTTCAGTTTGCTCCTCAAGAACATCTTCAGAGCCGTCCCCACCTACTTATCTAGTGTTTCCTATCTTCATCAAGGGCCCAGAAATGCTAAAAAATCATGCACACATTCTTTAACAATGTAATAAATGTCCCTATTTGTTTCTAGCAATGCTTTTCTGCCTTAAAGTCCACTTTGTTAAATATTAATACTGCTTTTGTTTCATGGATTCGTGTTTTCAGGTTATATCTTTTTTATCCCTTTACTTTAAACCTTTCTGTATCTTTATGTTTTTAGTGTGTCTGTATCTAATTCTTTAGGTCTGTCTTTCTTTAATCTTTATATTTTGTGTATGTAATCCAATTTGACGATCGTTATCTTTTAACTGAAGCCTTTAGTCTGTTTATATGTAATGTTATTATACTGATACATAAATACATACACATATGTGTGTGTATTTATGTATATGCTTGAATCTACCATCTTACTACGTACCGTCCTACTAGTTCTTTTCCTATCCCTTCTGATTGTTTTTTAATTCTATTTCCACTGCGTTAATTTGTTATACATTATTTTCTATTCTTTTAATGATTACCAGAGATTACAACATATACTTGATTTGTAGTTTGACCTCTTCCAGAACAACCCAAGAACCTTAGAACATTTTAGCACTATTTACCCTTTCTCAACCTATATGCTGTTGCTAGAATACATTTCAGTATTACCCCCAAATTTATTATTGCTACTATTTATACAGCCTATATTCACTTGTACTTACCTATTTCTCCTTTTTTGTTGACTTTCATTACTTCCTGCATTTTCAAGTCTTAGTTACCTTCTGTCCAATAGGTGGATCTGCGATAATAAATTGTTTTGTTTGAAATTGTCTTTATTTCACCTTCATGTTTTAAGAATATCGTCACTGAGTATAGAATTTGAAGAACTTTGAAGATATAAATCTATTGTCTTACAGTCTATTGTTAAGAAGTTGACTGCCTTACTGCTGCTCCTGTTTTTCTACTAGCTGCTCCTTTTTTTCTACTAGCTGCTTTTAAGATATTCCTTTTTCCTCTGGTATTCATAATACTATGATATTCTTAGGTGTGATTTTCTTTGTACTTATTTTGCCTAAGGCTTACCGGGAGATTCTTGAATATGTGGCTTGATTTTTTTTTACTGATTTGGGAAAATTCTTACCCATTATCATCCCTCCTCTTTCTCCTTCTGGAACTCATTACACACTTGTTATTAGAACTCTTCATTTTATTTCCTATGTTTCTTAAACTTGTTCATACCTTTCCATTGTTTTTTGTGCTTCTGGATATTTCCTTTTGATTTCCCTTTCTAGCCACAGATTCTTAATCTGCATCTAATTTGCTATTAAATTCATCCATGGAATTCTAATTTTATCTACTAAATTTTTTACTACAAGAATTGTTTCGTGGTTTTTTTTGGTAATAAAATTCTTAGTCTTGTCTTTTATTGCCTTATTCATATTATGTAGTTATTTAAAGTCAATGTCTGATAACTCTATTGTTTGGATACTCTCTGGATCTGTTTCCATTGTTTATTGTTTCTCTTGGTATTTAAAATCAACCTATCTTTTCTCCTTGTATACTTGGTTATTTTTACTTGGGTGCCAGATATCATATATTAAAAAGTATAGAGATAATTGAAGTTTAGAATATCATTTCTTTTTCCAGAGAGTATTTACATTTGCTTCTTGTAGGCAGCTAGGGCACTAGGAATTCTAAATTAACTAAATCCAATCATGGGTTAAGATGATTCAGAACTCATCTTCAGTCCCAGTGAGGACTTATTTCTTGCTCACTTCTACTCCCAGTGTGTAGCCTGCTGGAGGAGTTTTACTCCATACTGGGATCTCACCAAATCAAAGGAAGAGCTAATATCCAGGCAAGAACCTGGGCAACTTCAGGGAATCTTAGAGGCAAAAATTCGTGATCTGTCTCTTAGGGTATTTCCACTAAAAGACTCAATTGGAGCTAACCACCTCTCTCTGTGTGTGACTCTGCCCAATTTATAAATTCCCAGAAGAATAATTTGTTTGATCAATTGTATCAGTTTGTATCATGTGACCAAGGGAAAGGATCCTGCTATTGGTAGCCCCACCGTAACCAAATGGAATGAAAAAGGTAAGTTGCTCAAAGGAAGAGATTTGGGGAGACAAAAATGTCTTATTATGGAACATAAGAAAGAGTAAGGAATCAGAGACCACAAAAGATGGGGAACAAATTTGGAGGAGAATATGATTTCAGCTCTAGAAATGTCAAAACAGGTTTCTGTGAAACATCTGATTTGGTCAGGGTGCCAGCAGAAAACAGATGGGACACTAAAATGGGGTGATTGAGGAGAGCTGAATAAGGGGACTAAGGTCAACAATGTGGGCAGGATTAAGGGAAACCAACAATGGATGAAGCCTTCAAGGACTAGTAACAATGGGGAGTCATTACCACCCTAGGCCTTCAGGAATAAGGGGAGAGTGGTTACTAAATCTCAGAAAGAGCAGCTGTAAATACAGGAAAGAGCCACCTAAGAGAGCTGAAGCCTTCAGTAGAAGGTCTACCTGAAGCAACTCTGCAAGGAGGAACGGAGGAAATAAATATCATGATTCTGCTTTCTTGTCATCTGCCAAGTCTTCTGCTGGTGCCTCCCATTTACTGAACCTAACCAGAAGCCAGAGAACAAGAAAACACATTGCTACAGCCCATACAAGGCAGAGAATCTCCTGGAGCAGAGCTGGGTGGGAAAGATGATGTATCTGGAGAGACTCCCTTTTCTGCGTGTTGCTTCAGTGGCATAAAGAACCCAAAATGATCAAAGAATTGTCTCAAGATTTCAATTTAAATAGAACCAAGATTGTGTTCCCCGGAAGAAGCATTTCTTCCTTAGGCACTGAGACCTCTAAACTCATCAAATTCAAGGTCACAAAGCAAGGGAAACAAAAAATGCCTTCAGTGGGTCAACTGGCATAATTCTCAGTGGTGTAAGTCCCACTTTGATCCCTCGATTTCTTGACCTGTGCATCCTATGGGGGAGAAAGCACCATATACTGTTAGGTTTAAGGCACATACTGTATCTCCTAAAACGGTACCTAACCTCACAGAAGGTTAACGCCCATCTGATCCTATAACAGAGCCTTTGGCAAACCACTAAGTCTATCAAGCAAACGGCCTCTGGATAATGGGGCACATGGTAAAACAACTGATTTCCATGAATGCGAACCAACTCCTGCAATTCCTTTACTTCCTTCGCTGTCAGAGACTACATGTATCACTGTACGGGATATCACAGTGATGAATTAGGCGTTCTGCAAGTCCATGAACATTGATGCTGGCAGATATGTCGCAGGCAAGAAAGACAAATCCACACCTGTAATACACGTCTATCCCTAAGAAGACAAACTGCTGTCCTTTGCATGATGGAAGGCATCTAATATAATCACTTGGCCAAGTGGCACCCCTAGGGAATGGTGTCATTTTAGCTCAGCACTGGCCTCTCGCAGTTCACCACTCAGCAGAGGCGACGGCGTCATCCGTGGTAAGCGGAGATCCATCTTTCCGAGCTCATACACAGGCTCAATCGCCACTATCATGACTGTTTTGTTCATGGGCCTGCCGAGCAAGCACCGAGGTAGTGACTGGGGAAAATTGCTGACTGACATCCACAGAATGGGTTATCTTATTTATCTGCTTAGGGAAAACAATATCCATAATGGATGCTTTCTTGTAGGCATTTACATGGGATATATATATATCATCAATTCTGTACTCATTCTAAGAACTGTCTACAAATTTGTCCTTGCAACATTCTTGTCACCAATCTTGGGTTCTTACTCTTTCCAACTCCAGCTGGTTAATAAGTCTAAGACTCTGGAGCGGGTTTAAGTTGTAGTCCAAGTCACTCTGCCACTCAGCCTCTACCATCTAGCAAAGGGAACATTCCGCTTTAGGAGGTTGCTATACATTTACAATTTTACATTTATACAATTTATCATTTCATGGACCACGTAACAGATGGGCCGTTTCACACGCATAGAAACCCTATGTTCTATGTTCAGGCATTCTACCAGTAGCAAACAAGAGCTACTTTTCAAATGGATAAGAGATGTTAGAAGCCTCTAACTCCAAACCCTTCGTGCATGTGACTCTTCTTTTGGAGCACCACAGAGCACCTCTACCACGAACACTTCCAATCGATTGGGATTTGCTAGGTCATAGATGAAATGGCAGTAACTTGGATTATGACTTGGACCTGCTCCAAAGTCCTTTCTCCAGTCTCCACTCAAAACTGGTTTGCCTTACAGGTTATTCAGTAAATGGGACAGAGAAGCACACCCAAATGTGATCTGTTTTGTCCCCCAAATCCAAACAGATCCAATAAATATCATGCCCCCTTCTTAATTAAGGGTGGTCTAAAGTGAAGAAACTTGTCTGTCACTTTAGATAGGCAGGGTGACCTAAATCACCGTATGCACGTCGAAGGCATGTAAGGTTCACAATACTTCCTGATCTCACTCGGTCCAGTTATTTCATCAGTGTAATGGATCACTCTGATCTTCTGTGAGACATCAACATGATCAAGATCCATCAGAATCACGACACAGAATATGTGAGTTGATAGCCCTGAAGTAAAACAATGAAAGTATACTGCTGTCCCTGTAATGTGAAGGCAAACTAATTTTGATTACTTTGCATATAGGGATGAGGGGAAACATTTGTTAGGTTAATAGCATGCCAGGGCCAGAGGTGTTGCTCTCCTCCAATATAGAACTACATTTGGAATCACACTGAGATTGGTGATGACCAAGACCATTGCTCATGACAATTTCAGTTGTTCAGTCGTACCAATAATCTGATTCCCCAGGGATTCCTTTTGGTTTACTATCTTGGTATATGTTTTAGGTGCAAGGGGAGGGGAGGAGGCAGAGGAGTACAATTCTAGGTTTGTGCTTCACTTTTCCAAAACTAAGAGCCCTCCCTCCATTGGCCAAGGGATGAATGAAAGTAACTCACCAGCTACTAAGTATTATCTAGTCCCAGTCTACGTTCTGGGAGTTGGGTAAAAACCCCAGGATGGGAGGCAGCATTCCACACTACCCACTGATGACTCAATCCAAGATAGCATCGGACTTCCATAAGCTCCTGTTTTGATCACAGTCACTGGCTTCAGGTTTCCATGCGGAAGAACTGAGGCACAATTTACAATGTATACTTGTAGCCTAGTTGTAATGTTCTTCAGTGAGTTGCAATTTGCAAGGTGGTTTGAAGGACAAAATGCAAGAAGTGTTACTTTTAAACTAGATGGTTTATAAGAGTTTAGAATACAATTCCAGTAATAAGTTTTCCGTTATGGATACTTGCCCTTCTAAAATTATAGCCAATCTGATTTCCTCTTGAAGATTTTTCTTGTCATGTGTAGTTTTGATGAGACGGTTGACTAAGGTGCCAAGGGACAGAAATATAACCTCAACTAAGCCAATTGGACCCTCTCTTCAGGTTTTTGACTCCAGAATAATGCCCAAAAGAAATAAAGGGGGCTTCCCTGGTGGTACAGTGGTTAAGAATCCGCCTGCCAATGCAGAGGACACGGGTTCGAGCCCTGGTCTGGGAAGATCCCACATGCCGCAGAGCAACAAAGCCCGTGCGCCACAACCACTGAGCCTGCGCTCTAGAGCCCGCGAGCCACAACCACTGAAGCCTATGCGCCTAGAGCCCGTGCTCTGCAACGAGAAGCCACCGCAATGAGAAGCCACCGCAATGAGAAGCCCGCGCACCGCAACGAAGAGTAGCCACCGCTCAATGCAACTAAAGAAAGCCAGCGCAACGGAGACCCAATGCAGCCAAAAATAAATAAATTTATTAAAAAAAGAAATAAAGGGGACTGTCTCTCAGCTCCTCCACTGATAACTGTGAAGATGCCCTGGTTTCTTCAGCTTACAAACCTAGTCTTTTTCTTCTAGCCTGTGAAGCACTCAATTATGCTCCAATAAATATCTCTTCTGCTTTAGTTAGCTTGAGTCAGTCTCCTACATGCAACCAAAAAACTAACTGAAACAGGTAGGAATTGGGGCAGCTCTGTGATCTTGGCAGGAGTCCATGAACGTTTTCCAAAGCTTAGTGCTTTACCTTAGTGTATCTCTGTGTCACTGGATTCAAATTCTCTAAAATGATTGGAGGAATTCCCTGGCAGCCCAGTGGTTAGGATGCTTTGCTCTCACTGCCAAGTGCCCAGGTTCCATTCCTGGTTGGGGAACTAAGATCCTGCATGCCCACAAGGCACGGCCAAAAAAATATATATATATGATTGGTTCCATTTACTCTATCATTTTTCCATCCCTTTTCAATAGTGCTTGGGGAAATTCTTTTATGATTCATGTGCAAAAGCAGCCATACCATAACTTACTTTCTCCACAGCCTGGAGTAAGCTAAAGAAAGACTAATCTACAACTAGAATAAAATACTAGGTGAAACACCTGGAAAAGTTATTATTTCTTGATCCTTAGCAAAAATATCCTAGAATGTAACCCCTGACAGAGCCACATGACAACTTCACAGATAACAAACCCACAAGCAGATGGGATGGAGCAGAGTAAAACAAACCTTCTCCTTACAAAGAACAGCACAAAAGCACAAAGATTTTTAGCTGTAGAGTACTCCGGATTATGGGTATGTCATATGGTTGTATGCACACACACACACGGCATATTAGCTTCCTGTATCAAAAAATCTTGCTTTAGCTCTTTTCCCTGGGATCAAAAATGTACTTTATAAAAGAAGCTTCTCAGCCCAAACCTCACATCTCTTCCTCCTTCCCCAACATCGTAACTCATGCTCTTGTCACAGGCAGTTTCCCTCCTGATTCCACCTCCTTTCTACTGAAATACAGCACCACTATCTCCAAACTTAGCACTCTTTCCCTCTCCAAGATCCAGTGAGTGAGCGTTCTGAAGCCAATTTTACCTAATCTGTTGTTTGAGGGGGAAACTATTATATCCTTTCTACAAATTAGGAAATTGAAGAAACAGAGTAAACTTGTCCAAGGTCACTAGCTAGTAAGAAATTTAAACTCCTACTTCTGACTCTAGAATCCATGTTTTTAACCACTATTTTCTTGTTCTTGTCCTTGTCCTAATTTTGATTCCAAATTAAATTTGGGGAACATTTTGCAGATTTCAGGTAAAGAAAAATTAGCATTTTGATTGAAACTGCCTTATATAATTACTTTACAACACTTTTATCACATAAACCAGGAGTTTGTAAATGTTTAATGAGCCAAGCTGTTTCACCCCTGCTAGCAAACGTAAGAGTAGTGATCATATCTTGCGCCCTTATTTCAGGGAGTGGTCAATGCACACTGGTTTAATGTATGGTCTCTATCTTCAATTAACCCCCTTCTTCACTGGCTGAACCCACAAATATACCTGAAGTTCTTTAGTGTCAGCCATACCTCCCACACTCTTTGATACTCCTTCTCAAGGGTCCTGACTTGACTGTGGCACCGCATTAACTTGACCCGACTCATTTTGACTCACGTATCCCAAAACATATACTCAAAGTTTCCCTTTCCTGTTGTTGAATTCTGGCCCAAAGTGCTATCAACAACAAAATGGGTTTTGGTTTTCCAGAAGAAGACCATTAACAGTGAAATTTTTAAAACTCTGTACAGACTGCTTGGTTCTGGTTCTACTTCCAAACTGCTCATGTTATTTCCAATCTTAGCCGAGCCCTCCCACAATTCCTTCTCAGCCCATTTTTGGTCCCAAAATTCAGTCTCTAGTCCTCATCTCTCGCTAATAATCCTGTGAAACAAAGCTCAAGTATCCCCAGCCCTCACCTACACACCCAAAACAAAACTTGCAATTAGATGTGTTCCTGTTTGGGCTTTCTGGTGACCTGTATACCAATAGCATTGGGTTGGCCCAAAAGTTCATTTGGGTTTTCCGTAACATCCTTAGGAAATATTTAGAATACAATGAGATGGCCTGTAAGCTTAGAGTCTATTGAGGAACACAGGCATTACTCTTTATACCCTGATGCAAAGTCAATTAAACAGTTTAGAAAAACAAAGGCTCAGAAAACCACTGTAAAACCAAGCCAGAGGGTGGGGAAGCAGATTACGAAGGGACACACTCTTGAGCCCATAAAATAGAAGGCAGCCTAGTACAGTGAGAAAGCATGGATTAGGGGTCAGAAACCTAATTTCCAGCCCTACCCCTACCAGTAGCTCCTGTAAGTCTTGGAAAAGTCACTTTTTTTTCCTTATGAATTTATTTTATTTATTTATTTTTGGCTGCATTGAGTCTTCGTTGCTGTGTGTGGGCTTTCTCTGGCTGCGATGAGCAGGGGCTACTCTTCATTGCGGTGCACGGGCTTCTCACTGCAGTGGCTTCTCTTGTTGCAGAGCATGGGCTCTAGGCATGCGGGCTCAGTAGTTGTGGCTAATGGGCTCTAGAGTGCAGGCTCAGTAGTTGTGGCACACGGGCTTACTTGCTCCATGGCATGTAGGATCTTCCCAGACCAGGGCTCAAACCCGTGTCCCCTGCATTGGCAGGCAGATTCTTAACCACTGTGCCACCAGCGAAGCCTGAAAAGTCATTATTTTTTTAGCCACAAAAATATTTACTATTTCAACAGCCTTCTAATTGGTCTCTATGTCCCCCACCCACTCCTCTTAAACTGTCATTAAAAAAAACAACTATGTCTAGGCATACCAGCTCTGGAGCCAAGAATGCACGAGTTGAAATCCCAGCTTCATCATTTACAAGTTACAAAACTTTGTCATGTGTAAACGAGAATATTATCTACACTTCATTCAGTTGTTGTGGCATAGAATACCCAGGCTCAACAAATGTTAAACGTCACCTTACCACTTTTAAAATTCTAGTAATTCTCTATTGCCTACAGAATCACACCCAAATTCCCAAGCAAAGTAACACAAAAGCCTTCAAATGAGACTCCAAATTAGTAACCCCAGCTCCCATCATATACTCCATTCTACAACCAGGCATCACGCCGGAAACTAAGCAGAGAAGTTAAGAAACTTCACATACACCATACAACTACCTAGGCAGTTTGGCTGAATTGGTGCTTCTTAACCGCAGCCACCTAATGCTTATTCAACTCCCTATGTGGATCCAAAATCCCATTCCTGCAGGCCTGTGTCAAACATTTCTACAAGGTCAATGTGTGGTCAGACAAAACACCAAAAGTTAATAGGCAGTGTATGTCATCCTACCTTCAAAATATTAAAATATATATGTTAACTGTGATTTTAAAAGTTTGCATTTTTTGAACCAATGTATCTCAAAGAAATCTAACTGGCAAGAACAGACTTAGGCTCATATTTTTGTCATGTATCATTTGACTATTGAAAAAAAACTGGATTATGACAACCCATCTCAGCATGTTTTTCCAACAAAAATTAAAAGAATTTTAATATCCAAGTCCTTTCTTAGAAAGCAAGTTAATGCAATGCAAATAAGAACATCTAACTAATAGAATTAACAACAAACCAAAGTAATTTTGTTACATAAATTAACCCTTTTATTATAGGCTAGCAACGTATCAAATGGTGGCGCTTCTACTGGTCCTTCAATTCCTTCAGTCTTCTGATGGCAGACTTTACTGTGACGGCAGAAGTGGTGCTGGAAAGAAAAACAAATTTGGTTCCAAAACTAGTTAACATGTAGAATGGCAAATGAGAAATGTGCCTCATTTTTACATTACAATCTTAATGATGATGATGGCATCTATTAACAGTCAGGTCTTCAGAACTTCAGAAGAATTAGGCAATCTCATGCACCTGATTTCTCAGACAGTAGAGCATGAAATTAACATGTAGGAATGACTACAAGAGGTTGACTATACTCATTAAAAGAGAACGGACAGAATGTCAGAAGAAACTAATAAATTATAAGATGGTATGGTGAGATATCAAGAAAACAATGACCAAGGTAGTAAAGCAGACTACAGCACACTGTGGAAATGACAGCATGTTTTGCCACAACACTCAGGAACTGCACCTGAAAAACATACACCCCCCCCTCCACGTGGTAGATGAATGCTAATTTAACCATCACAGCCAAGAGAGCAACCAACTCCCCACTTCCCCTTTCATCCTCACAGACACTCCCACAGGTGCTTATATGTATATCCACATTATCATTTCAACATTTTCCAATGTTTTACACTGCTTCCATTTTAAATTTAAATTTAACAAAAATCAACAACTTCAACTACACTAGCCAAGTCACTTTACTATACATAAGTAACTAGTGTATTGGACAGCACAAGTCCACACACCAGCTAGAGGAAAAACATGTCAACCTTCAGGGTCAGCAATGAATTCCAAGGTTAGCGGCCTTCAAGAGTGGCCCGAGTTTCCAGAAACGGATAAACTCAAGAGTCCATGCAATCAATAACCAGCACAGAGGTTTATCACAGCAATAAGTATCACCTGGCCCTTGTCAGTCACAAAGCTGAAGAAGTCCAACCAATACTGTTTAGAGTGGCAAAGGGGTGGTGGCCCAGATGGCCTCAATACACATACAGTAATAAGCTACCTTACCTCTTAATTTTTATAAAAACAGCCTGCCACGCAAGTGTTCAGCAGTCAGCCCAACTAACAGACCTGTTAAACAAACTAGCCCATCCAGCAACAAACCTGTAATTTCGACATGCTCCAAACACTTCCAAATACCATAAAGAAATGGACTCACTTGTAGGTCCACGCACCACCAGCTACCGTTTTCATGCAGGAACCACAGTGCCAAATGCCCACAGCTCGTCTCTTCATCTTGGTCTGTAAAAGACAATCAATTTTTCCTATGACCAAAGAAAAGCCTATTATATAATAAACATCCAGGAATCTAAATTACACTAAAAAACTAAAGCTGATGTATCTTATGTGGCTATTCATGTTTCTTCCAATTTCAAGTTCGCTGGTGCGAAATTTGCATTCACCATGGACACTGCCAGGGATGTGAAAGACCCTTCCCTCCCCCCAAAACAAGCATTGCCACAACAGTACTTTTGCACACTTTATAAACATACAAATATTTAACAAAAATCTCTAGCAACATCAGTAGACAGAACTTACAGAACATGTCTCATAAAGCAGGTTTGGCTTCGGCTGGGGTTGCCAAATAATTTTTCCCCCTTTAGCTCCCAAACAGTTTTCTTTCAATGAAAAGCGTTTGACAAAACCTGAAATTATAAACAATACTCTTACCTCATAACTGGTCACCGATGGTATGCGCAACTCTAACCGCTCAACAACTTAGAACCAGCAAAGCATTTATAAACTTCCTTCAAGAGAGGGCTCACTTCATAAGGAAACCTTCCCTCCCTCTCCCGCCCTGCCCCAGGGCCCATCTTACCTTGCCACAGAAGGAGCAAGTGTACTTGGCGTGCTGGCTGATTTCAATTTTCTTCACCATTTTCCTCAGGGAGGCACCATAACGGGTCCCGTATTTGCCCACGATTCCGACCTTCTTGGTGCGTTTCGCCTGTTAAGAATGAGGTAAGAGAGAAACCAGCGATATTAGGACCCAGAAACGGGGACTTCGCCCCTCCACCAAGTCCCGGGGCCTCCATACGCCATTCTTCCACCCACCCAGACCCCGCCTGTCACGCAGCTCCCCCCATTCCACCCCATCCCGGTAAAACCAGGACCGACCGTGGGCCCGGTGCTCGGAGGGCACCCGGTTAACCAGGCCGGACGCGCCAGCCCGCGCCAAGCTGCCCCGCCCGTCCGCTCCAAGCTGCGTCCGAAAGGAGCGGCGAGGGCACGGAGGCCGGGGACAAGGCACAGAGCGGTCGAGCAGAGAGGCAGGTTAGGGCGAAGAAACAAACAAAAAGGCAGATGCAAGCGGATACACACCTAGGCCTCACCCGAGACCAACACTCACCATGACGCCGCAACTTAGGTCCAAGCCCAGAGAGGAAATGGCCAAGTGCGCAGGCGCGGTTTTAGGCGGTCAAGCGGAAGTGGAGGGCTGGGAGGCCCAGCTAGGAACTGAACTCTATGGTGCGGAGGTTTTTCTCGTTCCTGGTGCCTCCCGGAGGGTGTGGCTGGACGCTTCTGAGACAGGTTTACTCTGTTTCACAAGTTGTAGCAACAAACTGTGTAGCAGATGCACTTTCACACGTCGACATTATCTGACACATATCTCACGAAATCCTGCAAAGCAGGTACGATTTCCATCATTTTTATGGACAAGATTCAGAATTTAAGTGACTTGCTCACTGGCGTTTGGCTTAGAGAAGGGCTTAGATCTTACGATTCCAAATCTCATTGCTTTCTACAGTATGCCTTCTAAAAGCGGCAGGCCCTGTGCAGGAGGCAAGCACAGAGGTGACTAAAGACCAAGGCTCCACTCATAAGTTACAGTCCAGCCAGAGGACGCCATATGACCACATTAACAAGTTATAAAACCGATCAGAGCTCTGAAGGAAGGAAGATGGTTCCACCGGATCCTAAAACGGAAGAGCCTTGGGTTCCCTGAGGAGAGTCAGATCCGAAGGCTGGGGAGGAGTGAACAGTCACCATGTAATTCTTTCAGCTTCTCCCTCCATCTCAGTTCTGATGGCCTACCTCCCACTTCATTTCAGAATCCACTCCACGGCCCCATCAGCTGTCAGGTCCCTGCCTGAAACCTTTAGCCCCAGCATCTCACTCCTGAACCACATCTATTGTCTTTCCGTCCAGCTCCTTCATAAGGGTCAGCAGAGAAGAGCTAGGTTTCTGGTTAAGGCCAGGAAGTGAAGGGTATGTTCAAATAAAGAGGCTGGGAACATGTAGAACACGCTCTTGAAAGTTCTGCTGCCTTTTCTCAGAAGATGGTTACGCCCGAGGAGAGGAAGCTCAGAGAATTTTGAAATAAACGTGTAAGGGAGGATCCATGATTTAGGAGCTAAGAAAGACCATGAGGGCTGAAAGGCATTGTGGGATTACGTGACCTTGTTTCCAGTCAGAATTCAGGTTAAAAAATGGCTTCAGTTCACAAATGATTGTGCATGTGTTCATGGCTCCTCACAAGTATCTTAAAATTCTACAAGCCACCCGGCTTCAGCAGACAATTAACCACCAATCCTCGCTATTAAATATGGGCAGGGAAATTAAAAACTGTTTCTCTAGTTTGTTCTCTTGGATCCCACAAGGTATAAAAAACTTTCTGGCAGGAGGTTTTCATTTTCTTATAACCCTTTTCTTTTCAGTCATACTGATTTATGCTATATTTCGTCTAGTACTCCGTTGTTTTCTCTACTGTTGTAAACCTCTGACTAAGACTTTTTGGTCCAAGGAGACCTGGGACCAACAGGTCCGACCTTTCACTCTAATAATAGAGAAACATGTTAAACTTTAACCCTGAGATTAACAAAAATATACACCCAAAAAGAATGGCTTCTTGGTAGGGGTGACATGGCCTCCCTGTCTGGTCAACAGTTAAAGAAGCCCTCCCAAAGTTAACCTGGTTCCTTCCCTTTCTAGGCCCTTTAAGGCTGTTGTTGTTCTCTTTTTGGCCCGTGTTTGTTTAACCTTTTGGTTAAGTTTGTGTCTTCTAGGCTCCAACAGTTTGAAGTAAGACTCATGATGGCTCAAGGAATTCAACCCATTCCAGCAGAGAGTGGCCCAGGTCCCTACAGGTCCTTGGAACAGTCAGCGAGGGACTTCTACACCTCTAGGGTAGTCTACGGTCTGCGGCCCCTGTCCAGCAGGAAGAAGTTTCAGAAGAAGAGACCTGGGCTTCCCTGGTGGCGCAGTGGTTGAGAGTCCGCCTGCCGATGCAGGGGACACGGGTTCGTGCCCTGGTCCGGGAAGATCCCACATGTCGCAGAGCGTCTGGGCCCGTGAGCCATGGCCGCTGAGCCTGCGCATCCAGAGCCTGTGCTCTGCAACAGGAGAGGCCACAACAGTGAGAGGCCCGCGTACCGCAAAAAAAAAAAAAAAAAAAGAAGAAGAGACCTTTGGCCCCTTACCCCTTAATAATAAGGGTGTAGAATCTCTCCAGGGGAATGAGACAGGCTGCGACCTGGGACCCTTTGCTGCTGCTGTGCTTGCACGTGGACACACCTCTCCTCCAGCAACAAAATACAAAGAAACTGTATGGGACTAAAAATAACTGCGTGCATGACCAGGTGGGGCAAATTCTGGACAAAAGATACAAAAGACCAATAAAGCCCAACTGCCATTTCTGAAGAGCCAGGAGCAAAAACTGGGTGAAGGGAGCAAAGGCAGGGTACTGAGCATGCCCCCTGCACTCAACACCACCAGAGGGGTGGGCAAAACACCTAAGCCGCGCCTCCGGCCCGACCACTGGACACACCCCCACCCTCGCCCCAAATAAGGAACCTGCTCTCCCCACCCCTGCAGTTCCCGAGCAAGCAAGGAAATCTGTTGTTAGTTCTTACTCCTCCTCAACCCTTCAAGATTTGAGTACAGGATGGGTAGAGTTGTTACCGACCAGAGTTCGCAGCCTCCTTAATAGAAATTGATCAGAGGCCAGACAAGAAATTCAGGCAAGGCTTTATTGGGGCCCCTGCTGCAGCAGGGGGGAGCGAGATCAAACAACAGGTTCTCTTGCTTGCTTGCTTCCTGAGGGGGAGCCAGCTGGTTCTTTTATGGGGTGCGGGTAGGGGTGTGTCCAGGGGCCAGGCGGAGGGGTGGCTTGGAAGGTGTTGTGTGCAGGCGCATGTGCAGTACCCTGCTTTTGCTCCTGGCTCTTGAAAAGTAGCAGTTGGGTTTTTGGTCTCTTTGTATCTTTTGTGCAGAATTTGCCCCAGCTGCGCATGCATGCAGTTATTTTTAGTTCCATATAGTTTCTTTGTATTTTGTTGCCCAGATGCAAGCACTGCAGCAAAGGGCCCCAGGTCCTAGCCTGTCTCACTGGGGCTCAAAGCTGCAGCAGTGATAACAATAACGCCCGCTGGCATGTTCTGGAAGGTACCATATGGTGGGCACTGTTCTGAGTATTTTACATGGATGTTCACATTTACTTTTCACTATGATCCTTTGAGATAGGAAGAATCATTATCTTCATCATTAGGATGAAGAGAGGAGGTCTTATGTAATGGTTAGGAACATAGGTCTGGTTTCAAAGCAGGGCTCTGCTATTTACCCCTTGTGAGACCTCTGATAAGTTATTTTACTTTTCTCTGTGTCGGTTTCCTCAACTGTAAAATCTGAATAATTATAATACCTACCTCATGATGTTGTTGTAAAGAGCCAATGAGTTAAACACATGACAAGCATTTGCCACAGTGCCTGGAACATAGTAAACACTATACAGGTGTAACTATTACTGTTATTATTTCAGATGGAGAGACTACCACTCAGAGAAGTTAAGTACTTTGTCCAAGGACACACAGCAGTGTGGTGGAACTAGAACTCAAATCCACATCTATCTGACCCCAAAGTAAGTTATGTTAATTGTTGGCTTGTACCACTCCAAGTCATAATATTTAGTGCACTGAACAAAAAACAGTGGTAAATCATGGAGAGAGTATGTCCCTCTGATAGATGTGATGACAATGGCACTTTATTTTTGTGATCCTCCTCCCCCAAACCCATAACCCCAGTCTAGTCACGAAAAAAAAATCAGACAAATTCCAATAGTGGGGTGTCCTACAAAATACTTGACCGGCACGCCCCCAAACTGTTAAGATCATAAAAAGCAAGAGAGTCTGAGAAACTGTCACAGCCAAGGGGAGCTTAAGGAGACATGATGACTAAATGTAAAAATGAGATCCTGGAACAGAAAAAGATGTTAGGTAAAAACTAAGGCACTCTGAATAAACTATAGATTTAAGTTAATAATAATGTATCAATATTGGTTCATTGATTATAATGAATGTATCATACTAATGTAAGATGTTAATAACAGGGGGAACTGGGTGAGAAAGTATATGGGAACTGTCTGTACTATCTCTTCAATTTCTTTATAAATCTAACACTTTTCTAAAAATAAAGTCTATTTGAAAAACAACAAGCCAAGGTCACCACAAGTCAACTCCAGGAAGACAGGGCCTCAGTTGTCCACCTCTGCATCCCAGGACTGAGCACAGAGCCTGGCACATCAGTGGTAATGGATATGTATTGAGTGGGGAAGTGTTACCTTGGATGGCATAATGGTGATGATGGGTTTTAAGGGTTTTATTTATCTGGGCTTCTCTGCCTTACAAGGTCAATCCACTTATGTTAGAACTAAAGAAAGGCTTTAGAGATAACATAGCTCCAACTGGAAACTGAAGCCCAGAGGGGTCAAATGAATTGCCCAAGGTCATACAGCCAATAAATGACTTCCAGACTAGTGCTCTTTCTACTGTATCACAAGATTCAAGCTGTTTTCTCAGCTGCAAAATGAGTATACCATAACTTCTAAGGTTCTTGGGAAGATTAAATAATTTCTGTGAGGTACCTAGTGGGCATTTCTAAATGATGGCTATTATTGTTGAGATGGTGATGATGATACATGATTTCAATGACTCTTGATGCCTTTTCAATCCTATTTTCTGTTCTGCCACACTCAGGGAACTTCAACATATCTGCTTTCTACTTCTTCTTAAAAATATGCACATCTCTTGTCTCCTTAATTTCTTTAGCTTGAGCACAATGAGACTATTATAGTCATGGCTACTGCCACTGACTACATGGCTACTGCCGAGGGAGTAGGGTGTGCTCAGTGTCCCTCAGTCTCACCAGAGGCTCCACCCACACATTCTCTGTCCCTTTAGGGTGGAGGATGGCAAGGGGCCAAGGGAGCAAGTCTTCTCCAGAAGAGAAACACACTGCCTTTGGGAGACGATTTCTGGAAACCTTTCCACCCAAACTATGCCCTGTCTCCAGAAAACTGTAAATTAGAACGTATTAGTGCAAACAAACAGGACTGGTGAAGGAGTGTTGAGAAACAAGCACTTGGAAGTTCCCTGGTGGTCCAGAGGTTAGGACTCGGCACTTCCACTGTGGTGGCCTGGCTTCAATCCCTGGTCAGGCAACTAAGATCCTGCAAGCCGTGTGGCTCAGCCAAAAAAAAAAAAAAAAAAAACCCAAGCACTCTCGTGGTCCTCCTGTTCCAGTCTGTGCCTCTAGGCCAGGCAGGAGTGGTGCTCACTCATCCAGGGTGGGTGGGTAAGCACGGCCAGCCTGGCACTGGGGCAGCCTGAGCTGAGGTGAGCTCTCCTGGGCTGGCTCTAGAGTCTTGTTCAGATCATCTTTTAGCACATTTACCATCGCCCACCCCATCTCCTGTATAGCCTCCTATGTCTCTGGCCTTCAAAGGGACACAGAGAGAGAGCAAGAGAAGAGAGGATGCATGAGTAGAAATGCAGTAGAGTGCCTGAAAATGAGACACTCCATTATAAGAGGAAGTCGTCGGGACTCCCCTGGTGGCGCAGTGGTTAAGAATCTGCCTGCCAATGCAGGGGACACAGGTTCGATTCCTGGTCCGGGAAGATCCCACACGCCGTGGAGCAACTAAACCGTGTGCCACAACTACTGAGCCTGAGCTCTAGAGCACGTGTGCCACAACTACGGAAGCCCGCACGCCTAGAGCCCGTGCTCCGCGACGAGAGAAGCCACTGCAGTGAGAAGCCCGCACACCACAATGAATGAAGAGTAGCCCCCGCTTGCCGAAACTGGAGAAAGCCCGCGCGCGGCAACGAAGACCCAAGGCAGCCATAAATAAATAAATAAAAGAGGAAACTGTTCATGTTCAGAGCAGTTTTTTCAAAACTCAACACTTCTCTTTAAATAGCATGCTTGAGGATGTACAAATAGCACTCTCATGAAATCAGCCCTAAGTGACTTCAGAGAATTGTGTGTGGAGTCTCAGTTTGTCTTATCTGTGGGCTAATAAATCTCCATCTCCATTAGAGGATCATCAGGTGTAGAAGTTGTTAACTGTGATGTGTGCCCATAAAAGTCTCAGTCAAAAGCTCTGCTGAGTCACCCCTCCTCCACAGGAGCCCTCAAAATTCACTTTTTGCCTTTAGAAAAATAAATAAGTTAAAAGTTGCCTCCGGAGAAGAGTTCTTGTAGCCGCTGTGCTGCATTGACCAGTTCTCTTGGGGGTATATGGAACATTTTATTCTTGAAAGAAATCTGAGGTGCAAGCATCATCCTACATTCATCTCATGCCGGAGACAGAAAGGGCTTATCCCGGGGTCCCGGGGCCCATGTTGTTTCTTCACTTTGTGCCTGAAAAGCTCTTGCTCGCCCTTCTCTGATAGCCATAGACAAGAGCAAAGTCTGCATAGAACTGTCAAAGAGTACTGTAAGCCAGGCTCCTCTGGGAAGAGCCGACTCAGCAAGAGGAGGGAGAGGCTGCCAAGGCCAAGGCCTGGACACCTGGAAAGAATCAGCTGTCTGAATTGGATTCAGCGCATGGATTCCTTCCTTCCTCTCTTCTCTCTACAAATTTACTTTAAATTCATTCTAGTGGCTGGTTGTTTTTTGAATGGACATTTCATAGAGAATTGACACAGGCAGTTAAATCCATCAGGATGGGAGTTACTCGGCAACTCTTAAAAGGGATAAGGGAGAGCAATATGAAACAATGGCCAAATGTATTATGTAAAATGAGCCATTGTCAGTATGAAGCATTTGATACAACTTTTATAAAAGCAAATTCTATGTATATTTACACAGATTTGTATACATAGGGAATAAGTTACCAATGGCTTCATCCCAAATTGTTTATATTAGTTATTACCTCTGGGAAATAGGGCTAGGAGTAGGAGGGTTGAGGATGTAGGACTTTCATTTTTTTATTTAGGCATTTCTAGATTAGTTCATTTTTCTATAAAATTTATAGTAGTGAATAGAGCAGTGGCTGAAGGGACAGGCTTTTCAATAAATGGTGCTGAGATAACTGCATGTTCATATGGAAAAATATTAACCTTGACCTTATCTCACTCCATGCGCAAAAATAAACTCCAGTTGGATTGTACATCTAAACATTAAAAGCAAAACAATAAACCTTCTAGAAGATATTATATTCATAACTTTGGGGTCATGGTTACACAGGTTTTTATTTTATATATTAAATAATATTTTAATAATATTTAATAATATTATAATTATTTTATAACATTTTGTTAAGCTGTAAATTTGTTTCATGAACTCTTTTGTACTATTTCATCCCCAAAAGAGGAGTTAAAAGGAAGGGGAAGAGTGCTTGGTACTCAATGTATCGAATGGGTTGGCGGGGGGATGTGGGCAGAGGTCGTTACGAAATCAGATAATTGTTAGCTGTCATAATACCCCAAAGACCATGACTCACAGGCTTCTCAATGCTTTCTACTATGATGAGGAATCCATTTCTTTCGCTGAGACCCGCCCCCGGGAAGACGCAGCACCAAAATAAAACATAGGTATGAGAGACTGAGCCAGTGAATCCTCTTTAAGCTTCTAAGCCTTTTTTTACATTGTAATCCTGAACTTGGGTAAGAAGTCAGATGATAGGGTAAAAAAATAAGGATAGACTTCTTTTCATCCCCCTTTGCAGTTTAAATTTCACTTAAAAAGAGCTTCAGAAAACATCGGTTTCCAATAGACAAGAATGCACAGATAAGGCAAAACCCAAGAGCCGGGAGGGAGGGGAGGGCACCTCCAGATCTGTTTCTCAGCTCTCCCTCTGACCTAGAAAAAGCCTCGTGGGAAGCCAAGACGGAAAAGACATGATTAATTTCAAGCACAAGCGGATCAAGGCTAACAGGCTGCCTTTTGGAGTCTTCCTGACGCCGGCCCTAGAGGCAGAAATTAACCAGGGTCATTCAGGGAGCAAGACTTCACTTGCTGACCTGGTGAGCAGAGGCAGAGCAGCTGCAGTGAGCCTTTAAGGGGAACATTGATGGCGGGGAGAGGAGTTGTACCAGATGCCCCCAGATGTTCTTCAATCCAACTGACGTTTCCAGAAAACATGGGAGGCCACTCTGTGTGGCAGGTTATCTGTTAATTTAACTTAGAAGTGATTCTTCTAAGTGACACTGTATGTCTCAAAATCACCTATACATTCATTTTTCCTTTGAAGTGTACCCCTTGTATCCTAGCCATATCCCTGGAGTAAGGAGGGACTATTAATAGGAGTAGGAAATGAGATCCTAAGCAATTAAAGAACTTGACCACACGCCGCCAGTGGAGCCCATGGAAAAGCTGTACCCACACTCCCCAGAGACTCTCACGGTGGAGGAAGCAGCAGGCAGGAGGCAGCATCTCCGCAGGTGTCCACAGACTCACAGGAGAGGGCTTCTGAACGTTTCTCAAGCTGTGTAATGTAAGTGCGTCGAGCAGAGGCTGTGGAGAGGCAGTGGGGTCGGCCAGGAAGAAATGCTCCTTTCTGAAACTCAGAATCGGACTGCGATCCAAAACCTTTCTCCTTCTCGGCCCTTAACTCATTCCTAACGACTTTCCCCTAATGAAGTGACTGTATTGTTTCCATTAATGAGCTCCCAAGACTGCAGAAATCACATGGGCAAAGTTTATGTAGGATTGCTAGCATTTCTTTTTGCATAGGTTCTGTCCCCATTGGGCCACCTCCCAGCAGGCCACCCGGTGCACAAGTGAACATGTCCTTCTCCATATCTGCGTTGATCACTGTGTCCACTGCAGATTATGAACCTCCAAGACCAATAGCCATGAAGTGATGTAATTGGCTTTCCAGAGCTCCCAGTCTTGAAGGGACTTAATATAGCTTATCTGATGAAACAGCAGCCACTGCTCTATGTTAATCACTCTTAGGAAAACATTTAAGTTGCTATTTAGGTGAAAATTATAGTAAAATTTATTTACTTATTTATTTATGAATTTTATTATTTTATATACAGCAGGTTCTTATTAGTTATCTATTTTATACACTAATGTGTATACATGTCAATCCCAATCTCCCAATTCATTTCACCACCACCCCTCCGCTTTCCCCGCCGGTGTCCATACGTTTGTCCTCTACATCTGTGTCTCTATTTCTGCCCTGCAAACTGGTTCATCTGTACCATTTTTCTAGATTCCACATATATGCATTAATAAATGATATTTGTTTTTCTCTTTCTGACTTACTTCACTCTGTGTGACATCTCTAGATCCATCCACATCTCTACAAATGACCCAATTTTGTTCCTTTTTATGGCTGAGTAATATTCCATTGTATATATGTACCACATCTTCTTTATCCATTCGTCTGTCGATGGGCATTTAGGTTGCTTCCATGACCTGGCTATTGTAAATAGGGCTGCAGTGAACATTGGGGTGCATGTGTCTTTTTGAATTATGGTTTTCT